>NC_056730.1:324793727-324873727 GCF_019279795.1 Protopterus annectens | reverse complement strand
ATAAATGTGTCTTAATTTGTTGACGTTTCAAAACTTCAATCATAGCCCTGGCCATACGAAATTCGAGGTTTTGACATTTCGATAATTCAGAGTAGACCCACATATATATATATATACACATATGTGTGTGTGTATACACATACCCATATATATGGGTATGTCTATATTCATGATATATATATATATATATATATATATATATATATATATATATATATATATATATGTATATATACACACATATAAAAACACACACCCATGGTTGAGGAGACCCTGGAGAGGTGGAGATATGCTTTAGAGAGGAGAGGAATGAAGGTCAGCAGGGCTAAAACAGAATATATGTGTGTAAATGAGAGGGAGGGTAGAGGAATGGTGAGGATGCAGGGAGTAGAGTTTGTAAAGGTGGATGAGTTTAAGTACTTGGGATCAACAGTTCAGAGTAATGGTGAGTAAGGAAAAGAGGTGAAGAAGAGAGTACAGGCAGGTTGGAATGGGTGGAGAAGAGTGTCAGGAGTGATTTGTGACAGATTGGTACCAATAAGAGTGAAAGGGAAGGTCTACAAGAGGGTAGTGATATCAGTTATGTTATATGGTTTGGAGACAGTAGCACTGACGAAAAGGCAGGAGTCAGAGCTGGATGTGGCACAGTTAAAGATGTTAAGATTTGCACTGGGTGTGACTAGGATGGACAGATTGGGAATCAGTATATTAGAGGGTCAGCTCAGGTTGGACAGTTTGGAGACAAACAAGTGAGGCGAGATTGCGTTGGTTTGGACATGTACTGAGGAGGGATGCTGGGTATATTGGGAAAAGGATGCGAAGGATGGAGCTACCAGGTAAGAGGAAAAGAGGAAGGCCTAAGATAAGGTTTATGGATGTGGTAAGAGAGGACATACAGGCAGTTGGTGTGAAAGAGCATGATGCAGAAGGCAGGAAGAAATGGAAACAGATGATCCGCTGTGGCGACCCCTAATGGGAAAAGCCGAAAGAAGATGATGATGATGATATGTATAAATATATATATATATATATATATATATATATATATATATATATATATATATATATACATACACATACATACATTTGTGCCACCCCTTTTTCCCATTTTTGCACATGGGGTCAGGGTGTCACTTCAACAGTGACAATCATCTAGAGCCAAGGTTTACACTGCCAGCTGGCTAGTTCTACTGCTGTAGTTATTTCGCACCACATGCTTGTATGCACACTCACAACTATGGCCAATTTTGAGTGTCCAACCCATTAAATATTCTCCGAATCAGACATGGAACCAGAAAAAGACATCAACAGCATTAAGGAAGATAAAGGGGGAATACATAATTACAGCAGCACTTGTTAAGAGCCACAACAACAAAACAATCTTTCAAAAATACCTATTATCTGCTAGAAGCACTGAGCTGAGGAGACCATGTCTGTAGCACTTGACTGGCAAACGAGACCTGAACTATTCAATTGTAGCAGAAGAGAATTATGGATGGGGAAGAGCCTGAGCCTTGGTCCCAAAGTCTTGAGCTGATGATGTTAGATTTCATACATTTCTCAAGTCCTGCCTTTCTTTAAATCCTACTTCTTTCTAAGCATTATTCTGCACATTATGTTTCCTAAAATTACATTTATTTCCATAAAACTTACTTCTTTCTTTTTCTTTTCTAAAGATTCCATCTGCAATACATTTACCTTCTTGAAAAGATTCCACCTCCAATACTTTTATTTCCTTGAAAATATCAATATCAATGCTCCCACTACTGTTGGCTTAAATTTTGTTTTCCAATTTCTAATAAGAGCTATTTTGGCAACCAGTAACATTAAACTTTGTAAGGCCATTCTATGCTTAGGCAATTTAGATTATATATCCCATCTCAAAATAATGATTTCCATAGTTGCTACCATTTGTATTCAGTATGCAGATGATTCAACTCTCATCTGTTCTGCTTCATCTTCAGGAGAACTCCACTCTTCCACCCAAAAAGTCTTTACTGCAGCAGAAAAATGGTTCCAACATATCTGTCTCCTCCTTAATCCAAAAAAAAAACAAATTACTACTCTTTACCCCAACCCTTAAATCTGCCCCAATCTCATTTTCCATTGTGTCTGGCAATGGCACTATCATTAATCCTGACTGTTCCACCAAACTCCTAGGCGTTACTATAGACAATCAACTAAGCTTTGACTGTCACATTAATCTAACCATCAAGGCTGTTAATAAAAAGATAGGTGCCCTCTATAGACTTAAGCCCTTTCTTACTGCAGCTACCCGAGTGTCTCTAGCACAAACTCATCTCCTCTCTACACTATTGTATGCCTCCCCTTCATTTATCAACATTTCAAAAGCTAACCTTCAGAAACTAGCCACAGCCTACCATAGTATTGCCAGGTTTGCCACAGGTTCCCCATATCGGATTCACCATTGTCATAATCTCAAAAACCTTAACTGGCTAGAACTACAGAATCAAATTCTCCTACAGCAATTAGTCATCACTTATAAAATCCTCCATTACCCCTCTAATACACCCATACTTAATAACCTTATCGCCCCATACAAAAATCTTACTTCCCTTCGCTCAGCCAACAAACTTCTAGTAGCTACTCTCAAATCCCACAATAAAGCAGGTGACTCCTTATTTGCCAATACTGTTGGATCATACTGGAATAAACTTCCCATAGAACTAACCACTTTAGGCTCATCTCACCTTTTCAAAAAACAAATAAGGAAATATTTGCAATCTCACTGGCTATGCCCCTGCTCTAATCCTGACTGAGCTCCGGAAACAATCCCTCTCTCCCGCACCCTCCGTTGCTCTTCTACCTGCCCTCTTTCACTACTTCTATCCCTCTAGAGAAGCAGACCTAGCAACCCACCAGCCTGTTTATTACTCCTATTTTACCTCTTCTTATGTTACTTGCCATTATCTCTGCAACCTGTCTTTTCTCCTTGTATCTAACCTAGATCCAGATTTCCTTTGTGCAAATCTCTATCCTAAAAGTAGTACTCAACACAACATGTCTGCTACTAATTGGCTAATTTATGTAAATTTTTACAGACTCTCCACCTGTCCCTATTTTCTCCCTTCATCATTCTTTTTTTTAGCAGTCTTTCTATAGTAAATATTAAGTCATAATGATTCCGCACTGCTGATTATTTCTTGTTAAACTGCCTCTGCATTACTATTCTATATAATAATTGTTCCCTTAGTTGCCTGCATGCTTTGTATACTTTGTTATTTGTTAGCTACTTAGTTTATTAGTGGAGCTTTTCTCCTCGGGCCTCTGCTGAAAATGGACATGTATCCAGCCAGACTAGCCCGGTCAACAAATGTAAAATAAAATAAATAAAAATAAAAATAAATTTGTTCACCTAATATTTCTGTCAAAGTACTCTGTAGTGAATTTTTGAAATTCCCACCCTCCAACCCCCCCCCCAAAAAATGAAAAAAAGTTTTGTTTCCCTGGTTTCTTTTCTCCTTCCCTTCACTTCTCCAACATTTACAATACACCTGAAGAACAATCCTTTGAAGTCACTTGCATATCACAGTACTATGCAAACACTTTCCTGTAAAAATTCTAAACCTTCTGGACTGTTGCACACTGGAGAGCTCTACAGATGTCTTCTCCATTGTTCCATTGACAATTCTGGTCTTTTAAACCAATTTTTTCTAACCTTGTCTACTTGATTCTTACAGGTATCATGCAAAATTTTATTTTAAACACACTATTAATTACCCCTTTTTTAAATTAAGCATCTGTTCTAGGCTCGGTTAAAATCACTACTGAAGCTGACAGTTTACTTGGCACTCCCCTGTCCCTTTCTCTTTGCTTATACTCATCACTCCCTCATGGGAAAAGTCAATCTCTAATTTCCACTCCACACTCTTGCTTAGCCTCATCCCATGCTACAACCTTTATCTCCTAAGTTGTTACTTAGTTCCTTTGTTAATTTCCTCAAGAAAATTGAGCTCCCTCTCACCCATTTTCTATATCCCTACTTGCTGACATCTTTATTGGTGAAATTGCCTTTCTCCATTCCCACACTGGCCTAGATCTTAGAATACTTTATGCTACTTAAAGAACATAGCATACTGCATGCTTCTTACTATTCTCCTTAAGGGCATGCATCAATAATCTCAGTCTGTCTCTTGACCTTCCACCCTATTACATCATTACCCTTTTCCACCACTCATATTTATAACCTTCTGCTTGATGCCCTGCCATTAAAGTTGGTATCCTACAGACTGCTAAAGAGGTGACCTGTGTCTGGCATAGAAAGCATATTCCAACCCATTACTGATGGATTTACTGCACATCAGCAAGTCAAATGTCACCAGAAATACTCAACCCTAGGGATCTAAACTTCTTCTGCAACATTGCCAGAATGGTTTGGAGGGGCAGTTATATCTTCCAGAGAATATCTCTGCTGTGGAACAGACTCCCATCCACATAAAACAAAGATCATCCCTGTCCATACGTAGATCTATGGATGGAAAACAGAGAATTTATCCCAGGACTGCCCCCTGTACTATTAATGGACAGAGCAGCTCTTAAATGCTTTATCTCAAGCACGGGTCCCCTCATATTATCAAAGTTATGATCTCAGTTTTTCCATGAGGGATATTATACAATTATCGACTATGAGATGGTTAAGGCCAATCTATAACCAAACAGCATAGGTTATTTCAAGCACAAAAAATGAAACTGGTTAGGCTTCAAATAGCATGCATGGGCAGCTAGCCTAGTACTTACTTATGAACCTATTTATGTAAAATTAGTCAGGCAGATTTAAAGTACCACTTCAAATCAAGTGATCCTAACCCACTTCCTTCTCTGGGGACAATCAACTTACCCCACTTAATTCTTACCCTCTCAAATAAATACATTCAACTATTTGTCATCCACAACTTCTCAAAACAATAAAAATACACCTAACCTGTACATAAGACTAAAGGGATTAAAATATTTTCACTGCTTGAATCATGCAATTCATATACTCATTATTTTTTTATTTTTATCAACAACACAAATGCTACCATTGTCATTTTCATAAAATCTCAACTGACCTTATACGTTTTCTCTGCAATAAGACTCAACAGCAATGGTGCTGTTTTCTTACACTTTGATTCCTTCTAGATTGGATCATTATAGTTCTATTCATGTTAACAGATGTTTGCCTCCTCACCACAAAACACTGATCTATATCTATCAGTTTTGGAAATGTCTATTTTCTTAGTTAATATAGAAACACACTTTACAATCATGGTTTAAAATCAAAATGGGTCAATATGAAGAAAGACCTCAAGAGCCTTTACCCTTGGTAATATTGCTACAATTGCCTTCTTCAAAGATGACAATATTTCATCCTTTTAATAATATTTTCAGAACAAGGCATTTATATCTTTGTCATTCTTTTCCTGTCTAGCTTCCAAAATTTCTACAAAAATACCACCTGTTCCTACAGACTTCCCTGTTGACTGATTATACATCACTGCTTTTAATTGAAATCTGCTTATCTTAGCTATTAACATTAAATGTTGAGACTCATCTTCCTCTAACCTTGATACAACTACGTCGTCCATAGCCAAGTTCACCTGTGCCTTATCTTGGTTACCCCATTCCTCTGCTTTAAACAAGTTAGCATACAAGTTCCAACATCTGCCTAATACCTCTGTAGGATCACGGGTTATTTTTCTTGTCATAGACACCTTAACCTTGGCTACAACTCTTTTTATTTTCTGTTGCCTAAATCATTGTGCTAAGAGTGCTTATGGTCTACAGTTATCAAAAAATCATTGCTTAAAAGTAACCTTTCTTAACTCATGCATGTGTCCAAATAGACTTTATTCTTACCTTAGTATTCTGCAGTTCCTCCTCTTCTTGATTTGTGAGATTCTCTTTCTTCTGTAATACTTTAACATGTCACTCACTATAAATAATTCCTATTAATTCTTTCTCTTATTTTTGATATGTTTATAAATACCACTTTCATTTGATCCCTTTCACTACTTTTATTATTTATCCTTCGTTGACTGTGCGAGTCTCACTAGGCTAGCTGCCTCTGTTTCAACAGAGACCATAGGTGGTATTTGTACTACTATGGGAAATTCGGTCAGGGCATCGGGGAATTTCCCCTACTCTTTTTGATAGGTGCTGTGAGATCTTTTACATCAACCTGAGCTACCATTAAGTCAGGCAGATGGGGCCTTGGTTTAATGTCTAATCCAAAAGATGACATACACGCAAACAGGAGAACAGCACTCCCCTAATGCTGCAATTCAGGCACCAAAGGCAAGTGAACTACCTGTTGCGTCACTAACAAATTTAAGTCATCCCTTTTGAAGTAATTTTTATCACCCTCAGTACTTCCCAAATCACTACCCATTCCTTAAATTCCTTACTTTTTGACAACTAGGTAGGAAAGCACCAGTGCTTCATTTGTACATCATTAAACTGCATCTACATCTTAGTTTTCTTTAGTGCATGATCTGTTTTTATTTCAGGATGAATCTCAGCACCTTAAATTAAGTACATATGCTCCTGTGGAATACAACTTCCATCTAATCTAGCCAGACTGTTGTATCTTGTGCAATAATATGTACATCCAAGCAACTTTTTCTGTATGGAAACAAATCTGTAAGGCTCACAAGTATGCAACAAAGTCCAGAAGTTTTACGATTTTTGCCTGGAAGTGCTTTAATAGGCATTTTTGCACCCCAATTTGACTTTAGAGGCTTTCTTCAGTTTACTAGCATGTGCTAGAGATGAGTGGGGAACAAAGAGGTAACTAGGAGTAGGTTTTCTGGAAATGTAAAAAGTTGGCAAATTTTAAAAATTCCCTACACAGTACTTTGACTGAAAGACTAAGAGGACAAATGGTAGTAACTAAGGAAATTATTTTTTGAGTTAGGATATAGCATCTCAATTACCTAGATACACTAAATTGTTACTGTTTTTTTTTAATTACTAAGTTTAATGCCATTAGCTGCCAAAAAAAGTAGTTAGAAAAAGGAAATCAAAATCTATACCAAATGTAGCATAAGTTTTGAATCCAGTAAAGGAGCTAACAGGAATAGAGGTAGGCTTCTAAGAAAAGGAAAGGAGAATGTTTAATAGAAAAAATGGAATTTATGTAAACAATACAAGTAAAATAATGTTCAGGAGGAAGAATGAGGTTTAGGAAGAGACAGAAACTGACCAATATACGTAGCCTTGGAGTGGATGAAAATTATTACAAGAAGTCATACATATATACTACAATGGCCAGGACAGGGTTCCCCACCAAATATAAACCATAGGTGGTTTCATGGATTGATATTCTGGAAGGCAAGTAAACCAAAGGCTGTCGGCCTCTGGAGAATAAATCCAGTTTATAATGGGATATAAATGTATGAACATTAGACCAAGGGGTGGCAGCACAAATGTCATCAATAGATGCCCTGGAAAAGAAGGCAGTAGAGGCTCACAGATCTAGCAGAGTGAGCTTTGACAGGTTTAGTCAAAGGTACGCCTTTTTCTTTGTATACTTGTATGATCCAAACAGACAACCACCTCAATAAGGTGACTTTAGAAACTCTGTGACCCACTTTATTCGCTGAAGAGGACACAAAGTTGATCAGAGATTCTGAATGATTTTGGACGGTGGATGTAAAACTGAAGCTGCCTATGAGCATCCAACAAATGTAGCATGTTGTGAAGTCTGCCAGCCTAGCCAGATACAATTTTGCAGATAATTCTGTAATTTGTAAATATGAATGTAAACTACAGGCTTGTTGTCTTAAATGTAAAGAAATACTGTTACATGTGGAACTGGAAATAAATGTGTCAACAGTGCAGTCTACTGACCAACGTAAAGCATGTGCTGACCCTTTGATGTAGACAGTGATGCTGAAGGGTCTAGATGAAGAAATTATTTCTTTTGTTTTAACCAAGAGTTAAATTGCTTGAGTTAAACATGCAAATGTATTTTTATTGCTTTGCTTCCTGACCAGCTGAAAGATAACAAAAGTAGATGTTAAGAATGTAAATGCAGTTTCTGTAGCCTGGGAACCCAGGGAAGTGTGAAGAATTATGTAATGTGTAGTCTGGGAACCACATGAAAGTGTTAAGAATGATGTAATATGAATCAGAACTGCAATTTCAATTTAAACAGAGAGAACCAGTGATTATTAAGCATTTTTGTCTTGACCATCCAACTCGCAGCACTGTGTTGCTCATATGTAAGTTATCTTATACGTGGGTTTTCTCTTGGAACTAGCTAGAAACTAGAAAGATTAGACTAAGTGTTTTCTGTGATGTCAGAACTGTACTACTGAATTATTTTAAGTATTTCTCTGTGATCTCTGAACTCTTGAGTAGCACTGTGTAGTAAGAAGTATTGCCTTGTGTTTTATTAATTATTATTAGTGGCTGTTTTGTGTTGAGATAATTTAAGCTCTAGAGTACATTGCATATTTATAGTGATTACTGTACCAAGTCACTCTAATAAGCCTTGACTGTTTGGTTATACTACCAATTGAATAATAATATTGCACAGTAATAACTGGACACCCTTTTAAGGGCCTTTGAATAGCTGATAAATATTAGCTGGGTGGTGGCAGACAGTACTACCGTATAGTCTGGGTAATAGGGGCACAGCTGGAGAACCTGTGCCAGCCTTTCCCAGGAGGGTCCGTGTGGTTGTATAAACTCTCATCTCAAAGTGTGTGTGTGTCAGCTATTTGGGCAGGGACACGAAGCACTGGTTGGACAGAGAGGGTGCTGGAGGTTTTAGCTTGCCCAGCTAGGCTGAGATCTGGATCCTACACCTGTGTCAGTGGGGAGTCTTATTGGGGACCTGGTGAGCACAGGAGCGACCAGCCCCGGACTGACTGTGATCTCTGTGTGCTCAAGGGAAATTCCACTTTACTGTGTGCATTTGTTGTCCTTTCCTTCACATATGAGATGCCGTCTCTGGTGTTAGTGGTGAGGATTGAGGCTCCTTGACTGCTGGGCCAGGGCACAGGCATCGCAGATGTACTTTCCTTTGTTAGGAAACTTTGGGAAGAAAACTGGCAGATTAATATTTTACTTAAGTGTGTTTCAGTAGCTACTTCTGGTAAAAAGGATGGACTGGTTCGAAATGAAACTCTATCCTTATGAAAACTAATGTATGGAGGTTTACAGGAAAGATCTTGGAGCTCTGATACCCTCTTTGTAGAAGTAATTGCCACTACAAATAACATTTTCCATGCTAGGAACTGGAGATCCACCTTGGCTGCAGGCTCAAACAGTGGCTCAGTCAGTGCTTGAAGTAGAATAGTTATATCCCAAGAAGAGGCATGATCTCTAAGAGGAGGTCTGAAAAGAAAAGGACCCCTCAAAAATGCCTTAGATAATTTGACAGAGGCAAGGTGGGACTGGTTTGCTCCAATGTAGAAACAGGAAATAGCTGACAAATGGACTCTTACAGTGGAACAGCTGGCACCATTTTGAAAAAGACATACTAGAAAGTCTAAGACCATTGGAAAAGGTGCTGAGAAAAGGTCTAAATTTCTTACAGTAGCCCAAACATAGAACCTTTTTCAGTTGCTTTTCTAAACCTTCCTAGTAGACGGTCTCTGGGAAGTATTAAGACTATGGATAACATGGGAAAAAGCTTGGATTGGCGGAAGTGCATAAACCAAGTGGTTAATGTGAGGGCTCGATTGTTCGTAAGAGGCAGGCTGGATGGGTGAGAAATAAGATCTGTGATGGGATCCAGCACTCACAGAAGGTGTTTCAGATGAGGCCACGGACAGGAGAACCAAACTTGAAAGGCCAAAAGGGGGCAATGAGGATCACAGCAACCTTCTTCTCGAATACTCTTTGAAGAAACCTTGAGATGACAGGAGTCAGGGGAAAGGTGTAATGGAGACTGGGGAGCATGGGGATCAGGGCAAAGAACCTGCTGCATTTGGTGTTTTGGGGAGAAGCAAAAAGATCGCAGCATGGTTGGACCCAACAGTGATAAATCTGCTCTGCCACCTTTTGATTGAGGGACTACTTATGAGGCAGGAGGATGGATTTGCTCCAGCTGTCCTCTAGAACACTGGAATTCCCTGGAATGTGCACTGCTAGAAGAAAGTGATTGGAGGACATTGCCCATTTCCAAATCCTCATGGCTTCTCAACATAATGGATAAGAACAGGTTCCCTTGGCTTGTTGATCTACCATGTTATTGACATGCTGTCGGTTTGGACAGATATCAGTCCTTGGGGGAAGCCCTGAAAGATCTGCAATGCTAGGAGGACTGCTCTCATTTCTAGAATGCTGACATGGAGATTAGCCTTGGAGAGGGATTAAAATGGCTTGGACTTTTTTCTCCTGTAGTGCCCTCTCCACCTTAGCAGGGGAACATCCATGGTCACAGTGGCTTTGCGCTGGAAGAAAACAAACAGGTAACCTTGCAATGACATAGATGATTCAAACCACAGGCAAATGTTCATCAGATATTCTTGGCAAGACACTGGTTGGCACCTGATAGACAACTGCATTACTTGGGCCCAATGCAGTACTCCAATGTAGTATCTGTAAAGAGAGAGTAAAACGTGATGGACATTGCCACTGAACCCATTAAAGAAAGGACCATTCTAACCACTGGTTGTAGGGATAAAAGAACAATTTAAGCATGATTGTGAAGAGGGAATACCCTGCCTGTGAAAGTTTTGCTGTCTGATGAATTGTGTCCAAGTATTCTCCTATGAATTACGTGTACATAATGGAATTTGTACCTGTCCAAATTGACTATGATGCCCAGCATCAAACAAATTTAGAATAAGGAGTCTTTTGCTTGGATAAGCAGACTCCTGGTAGGGTCGGAAATGAGCGAGTCTTCCAAATATGGGAACACCTGGCTGGAACTCTTGCTGCCTGAGGTACACTGTTGACAATGCCAAGAATTTGGTGAATACCCGGAGGCTGGGGTGAGGCCAAAGGACAGGGCTCTGATTTATAAAAGACTGGCTCCCAGACAGAAGTGGAGAAACCTTCTGGATCGCTTGTCAATCTTGATATGGTAGTACGCATCCTTAAGGTCTATGGAGAACATGCAATCATTCACTATCAGTAGTGGTCGAATGGACTGAAGTGTGACCATCTGGAACTTTGGTAGCTTGACATACTGACTGAGGTGGCTGAGGTCCAAGACTGGTCTGTGGTCCCTGGTCTTTTTAGGCACTAAAAGGAATCTTGAGTAATTTATGGATCCTAGCTGGTCTGGTGGGACCTCTTGAATGACTTTCTTCTTTAACAGCTTTTTATTTCTTTGAGTGCTGCTGGCCTTCAAGAGGGTGGAACATTTGGTAACTTTTTGAATTTAGAGGAAGTGAAAAAATGGGGACATATCGGCCTCTGGTTATAATCCTCTGCACCTATTTGTCATTGGCGATGGACATCCAAGCTTTGGGGTGCAGGGATAAGGTGCCCCCATCTGTCTTCAGGGAATGGCTGTTGAGCAACCATTCAGGAGCACTGATACGGCCCTCTTGGTGAAGGGACCTCTGAAGCCTTGGTTATGTGGTCCACTTCTGTCTCATGGGTGGCATCCCTTATTGGAATTCACCCTTCTGGCTCAGTGGTGGTGGTTGGGGGGGTGACTCCAGATGTGTCAGAAGAGAACTCTTAGGATTTTTCATTTTTCTAGAAAAAAGACATCTAGGGTACAGAACTGTATTCTAACAGCAAAATGACTTTCTATCTAGTTCAGTTTTAGTTATGGATTTTTTTACTTTAAGCCAAAAGACAGTTGAGCCAACAAATGGGGCATTAAAAAAGACGTATTGACAAGCTCCAGAAAGTCACACACACACACACACATATCCAGGCATGCCTCCTAACAGTAATGTTTGTACATGAAGCTCTTGAAGTGCCTTCAGTATCATTAAAAATAAAATGCATGATGACACTGGACAGTAACAGCAGGTTGGCTAACAAGAGTTCAAGGTTTTATAATTTTCTAAAAGACCCAGAAAGAGACTTGGAGATATTCTTGGTCAAATCCTTATGAAATCTTGTAATGTGTGCCAAGTAGTTCAGCACCCTCAGAGTGAAGGTAGCTGAAATGTACATCTGCTTTCCAAACCTGTCCAGTGTTCTCGGCTCCCTCTAAGGGGGATGGCTAGTCGAACTTTCTTCTGTGAGTTGTTTTTTTTTAGTGGCTGCTGTCACTACTATGGAATCTATGGCAAGCCCCTTGCTCCAATGTTACTGATCGTTTGGTTGGATCAAACACTTATCTGGCTTATGGGGAACTGCTTCAGCCATGGCTGGCTCCTTCCAAATCCAGTTAGAGAGGAGATCCACCATCTCATCTGCAGGGGGAAATCACCCAAAATGTAGCTGAGGTGGACCCCAAGATCTCCAGGAACACTGACTCCTCTTGGGAGAAGGCAGATGACCACCCACCTTTCTGTCTCAGGGGTTTAAGAATTTCTCTGAATGACACATCCTTAAGGGAGGATCTGGGGGACCATGTATCATCAAAATTTATGCCATCTGTGAGAGACTCCTGGGGGGAGTCAATGTGTTCCTTTTACATGTAAGGAGCCTCCCTGATGAGATGTTCAACAGAAGAGTTGGAAGAGACTTGAAAGTTCCCTATATGAAACCACGGACTTGACCAACAGAAGTTTAATTAGAAAATAAACAAATATCACGAAAAAATCAGATATCAGATAAGCGCTTTCGTTTGGCGCCTGACAAACTTTTTCAAACAGTTATCACATCACTTCCTGTAAGCTAAATAGTGTTAATCAGTGATGTAAGCAATTAAAAATTCAAACCATTAAATAAACAGCACATGCCACCCGTAAAATAAACCAGTTTTCTGTGTATCGAACAAATGGCAAGTTAATAGTAAATGAATATATGTATATAGAAAGGCAACATACTATATACACCTATGTTCAAACCCTATATACGAAGTATATGAATATTAAATTAGTTAATATAAAGCACTTATGTCAAAGCAATACATTTAATATTTTTGCTTTTGTTCTTATGCTAACAAAATTAATATATATGCACAGAGCTTAACTAAAAGAAACCAAACAAAGCAGTGCGTTCATAAAATGTATGTACCTTGTTAATAAACCTTTTTATCAAACCTAAGCAATCGCTGACTCAAATTATTTTGTATTGCAACAATTCTTAGTGTAAGTACAAAAGGCATACAATGTATACTAAATGTTACTTTTACTTCTTGCATTGTGCTTAACATACACGTCGCTGGAAAGGTTAGTATTATACTTTGTCTAAAATAAGACGAAGTACTAAAACACCAGCATGAGTATGAAATTGGTGTAATAATAATAATGGTAATGGTGTGTAATATGGTTATTATAACAATAAAACCTAAACAACATGAGCATATAAAAACTATATATAAAAAATGTGTGTTAAAATTGATATCAAAATATGAAACTGATTTTTAACAGTATAAATAGTGAATATAAATAAGTAAATAAATATTTAATTATTATAAAATAAATTGTAATAGATCATAGTAGATCTAGGTGTTAATATATGATCTATATGAAACTAGTGTTTATGTAATTTTATATGAGTTGGTTTATAAGTAAATAGTAGACATAAAAACAATTCTTTTATATAATAAATAAAATATAGTACAATGAATATATAATAAATATATCAAAATATACTAAAAATACTGTATATAAATATGTCTAATAATATATAATATCAAATATGTAATCAATTTAAAAATATTAAATTTAATAATGAATTGGTATTTATGGTGTTAAATATATCCATATATAATATACCAGTAAGTATACATAAAATATGTAATACATTTATCTCAAAAGTGCTTTTAACTTTAAAATGCTGGGTATAGATATTGCATTGTTCAAACCTGGCCAGTTATGTGCAATTAGTTTTAGTTGCCATTCAAGTTCAAGCCTTTCTAGTAATAGTTGCCATGCAGCACCCCTAATATCTACCTTTAGGACGTCCAGAACCACAAATTTAAAATTATGAGATGTGTCTATACTAATACGTTTTGCTAAAGCATTTAATTTGTTTCCGTCTCGTATAGCTCTTATGTGTTCACCTATACGCTCTTTAAATTTCCTTTCCGTCTTACCTATATCCTATATAAAATGTGGTACAATTGCAACATAGAGCGCAATATACAACTTTTTCACTGTTGCAACACACTTTTTCCTTTAAACGAATCTTAATGCCATTTATCATTACTTCATTTGTCTCAAAGACATAAGAGCAGTATTTACATCTACCACATCTAAATGTTTTACCATATTTTGTATTTGGTTTGTGTTCCACATAATTTTTTCAAATTCATGCCCTTTTTGTATACTATAGATGGAGTAAAATCAAAATGATAATGTAATGATGAATCGGCCACAATAAGCTGCCAATTTCTCTTTATAATATTATTTATAAAACCACTATCTGAATTAAAAGTGGTGATAAAGCTCTTAGTAAAACTTTTAACTTCTGCTGTAGTTGATGTTTCAATGCTGTTTTGAATGATATTAGTAGATTCTTGGATACTGATTTCACTGTTTAAATTTCCTGTATTCTTTATACCTAAAGTATTAGAAGTGGCCATGACAGCCTGATTAAGTAAAGGTGTAAAATGTAAATTGTCTCGTTTGGTTACTACTTCATACATAATGTTGTTTATCAATTTGTCTGGATATCATCTATTTCTGAACATTTCACATAAATTTAAACATTCAATTATAAAATCATCTCTTTTACTGGTCATTCTGGAGGCCCTAACAAATTGGCCTTTTAAAACAGCTCTTTTTTGAGTATAGGGGTGGCAAATATTAAAGTGCAGGAAACTATTACTGTAAGTCTTTTTACGATATATTTTAGATGTGAACTCTCCTTTTATAATGTCTTTTTCTAATAGTACATCTAAATAGGCTATAGAACTGACATTTGTTGTTGCTGTAAATTTAAAAAAAAAGTAGTTGTTGAGTTAATATATGTTAAAAACTCTTCTAATTTCTCATAATTTCCACACCATAAAATAAATATATAATCTAAAAAGCGCAAATAAGTTTTGCAATAGTTAAAAAATAATGAGTTAAAAATATATTTTTTCGCCCATGTGTGCATTACTATATTCGCATAAAGGCCTCCACACGGGGACCCCCATGGCCACTCCTTCATTTTGTAAATAAATATTGTTGTTAAAAGATATAAAATTATTTCTTAAAACAATATCTAAAAGTTGATCATTGCATTGAAACATCAACTACAGCAGAAGTTAAAAGTCTTACTAAGAGCTTTATCACCACTTTTAATTCAGATAGTGGTTTTATAAATAATATTATAAAGAAAAATTGGCAGCTTATTGTGGCTGATTCATCATTACATTACCATTTTGATTTTACTCCATCTATAGTATACAAAAAGGGCATGAATTTGAAAAAATATTTGGAACACAAACCAAATACAAAATATGGTAAAACATTTAGATGTGGTAGATGTAAATACTACTCTTACGTCTTTGAAACAAATGAAGTAATGATAAACGGCATTAAGATTCTTTTAAAGGAAAAAGCATGTTGCAACAGTGAAAAAGTTGTAAACTGTGCTCTATGTTGCAATTGTACCACGTTTTATATAGGTAAAACGGAAAGGAAATTTAAAGAGCGTATAGGTGAACACAAGAGCTATAAGAGACGGAAACAAATTAAATGCTTTAGCAAAACATATCAGTATAGACACATCTCATAATTTTAAATTTGTGGTTCTGGACGTCCTAAAGGTAGATATTAGGGGTGGTGCATGGCAACTATTACTAGAAAGGATTGAACTTGAATGGCAACTAAAACTAAATGCACATAACTGGCCAGGTATGAACAATGCAATATCTATAGCCAGCATTTTAAAGTTAAAATCACTTTCGAGATAGATTTATTACATATTTTATGTATACTTACTGGTATATTATATACGGATATATTTAACACCATAAATACCAATTCATTATTAAATTTAATATTTTTAAATTGATTACATATTTGATATTATATATTATTAGACATATTTATATACAGTATTTTTAGTATATTTTGATATATTTATTATATATTCATTGTATTATATTTAATTTATTATATAAATGAATTGTTTTTATGTCTACTATTAACTTATAAACCAACTCATATAAAATTACATAAACACTAGTTTCATATAGATCATATATTAACACCTAGATCTACTATGATCTATTACAATTTATTTTATAATAATTAAATATTTATTTACTTTTTATATTCACTATTTATACTGTTAAAAATCAGTTTCATATTTTGATATCAATTTTAACACACACATTTTTTATATATAGTTTTTATATGGTCATGTTGTTTAGGTTTTATTGTTATAATAACCATATTACACACCATTACCATTATTATTATTACACCAATTTCATACTCATGCTGGTGTTTTATTACTTCGTCTTATTTTAGACAAAGTATAATACTAACCTTTCCAGCGACGTGTATATCAAGCACAATGCAAGAAGTAAAAGTAACATTTAGTATACATTGTATGCCTTTTGTACTAACACTAAGAATTGTTGCAAAAGAAAGTAATTTGAGTCAGCGATTGCTTAGGTTTGATAAAAAGGTTTATTAACAAGGTACACACATTTTATGAATGCACTTCTTTGTTTGGTTTCTTTTAGTTAAGCTTTGTGCATATATATTAATTTTGTTAGCATAAGAACAAAAGCAAAAATATTAAATGTATTGCTTTGACATAAGTGCTTTATATTAACTAATTTAATATTCATATACTTCGTATATAAGGTTTGAACATAGGTGTATATAGTATGTTGCCTTTCTATATACATATATTCATTTACTATTAACTTGCCATTTGTTCGATACACAGAAAACTGGTTTATTTTATGGGTGACGTGCTGTTTCTTTAATGGTTTAAATTTTTAATTGCTTACATCACTGATTAACACTATTTAGCTTACAGGAAGTGATGTGATAACTGTTTGAAAAAGTTTGGCAGGCGCCAAACGAAAGTGCTTATCTGATATCTGATTTTTTCGTGATATTTCTTTGTTTTCTAATTAAACTTCTGTCGGTCAAGTCCGTGGTTTCTTGTTTTTCTGGTTTTAGTCTGTCGTTACTCTTACTGTCTTAAAGTTCCCTATATGGACTGACTCAAGGCTCGATGGGTCCACCTGTCCTATGTGCGTCAGATGAGGAAATCAGGACCTAGGGGCATTCTTTGGGAAATGGGTGGAGCCTAGCTGGAAACAGTAGTCTGTACCTCCTACTGGGACACTACTCTCTTGACAGCCTTAAATGCTGAAGCTAAAGGACATCTCAATATTTCTATGTTGGGGGCTGAAGCAACCACACCAGGCAAAACCCCGAACTCCACTTGGCTTGGATGTGAGGTGATGTTGTGTCGAGCTATCCAGCACCAAGGATCTGACAGGAAGTGACAGCTCCAAAACTGTTGGCGTCTAACCAGTTCCACCAGAACTGGTGTCAATGCTTTAGCTCTGAGATCCTTCTAGCTCTGATGATATCAGAGCTGTACAGGTCAGAGATGGTGCCAGAATAGAAGATGTCCAGATCTTTGGGTCTGGAGTGGACAAGTGCTGGGAAGTGCTTGGATCCATAACTCCAGAGGGGCATAAATGGATCAGGGTAGGATCTACTACGGGATGCGTAGAAGAAACATAACTCCCTGGTCCGGAGACGGCTGCAGTTGGAAGGACCCCAAATGAATCTGGATCCTGAGAAATTTCCTCATCATGCAATCCACATTTGTTTCGAAAGGCTCCTGGTTGACCAAACTGACCACCAGGAGGAGGTGGTGGAAGGAGGTCTGGATGAATGATGGCTAAACCTCTCTTGAAGAAAAGGCTATCAGAGTCAAGGTGAAACTGGCTCTGGTGAACAGCGTGGCTCTGGGAGAGGGGTAGTCTTGGATCCGATCCTGAGTGGCTCAGAGAAATATATAGGTAAAGTCCGTGTTTTCTTTTTTATAAGAAAGTTGGTGCTGAGGCATAAAAAAACAGAACTCCTGATATAGTCTTAAATATTACCAAGATGACAGACAATGTAGGGTATATATAGATAAGAGAATAGGAGCCAAAATATTTTGTAAAACAGTAAAAGGTAACAATGAACAACTCTTACTAGTGTTCAACCCATGCCTGAGCAAGGAGATCTGTGTCTGACTCAAACAAGTGGCAAACGAGATCTGAGGTAATGTTGGGCTTTGAAGTGGGGTTATGGGTAAGGGGAAGAGCCTGAGCTTGGGATCAAGTCTTGAGTGAATGAAGCTATCCACTGAGGAATGGAAGGAAGAGACAACATCAGGTCTCATGTTGCAGTTTAAAATATATTTAAAAGTATGTTTTAAATACATATAACTGCGGTGGTGGTGCTGCGGTAGCATAGTCGCCTCACAGTTAGACGTTGCCCGTTTGAATCTCAGTTAGAGTGTCTTCTGTGTGGCGACATGCGTGAATGGGCATTCCTTCGCTGAAGGTTGTGAGTTAGGCCTGGCAAGCCAGTATGTAAAAATGTACTGCCAATCATTAGCGGACCGGAGTTCCTCTGTCGCAACCCCTAACTGGGAAAAGCCAAAAGACACAAACACAATGTTTTAGATACATATAGAAAATATATATAAATTTATACCTGTGCATACACTTCAATATGCAAATATATATACACATACATATATAAAAAAATGTATGTTAGAATTGCTACATCTAAAGAAATCCCAATCCCTCCACACTACATACAGCAGAGACCTCAACCTCATTACCACAATCAACAGAACAAGCTGGAGGGACAGGTTCATAACCCAAAGACTGCCCATGCTATGGAATAGACTTCCCATACATGTCAAGTGGAGCGCCTCACTGGCCCTCTTCAAGAGAAATCTTGATGAGTGGATGGGAAATACAAAATTCAACCAGAGGATCACTCCAGTAGCTCTACTCGACAGAGGCACTAAGAACTAAGGTCAGGTGGCACGATGCCAGGGTAATCATACAGGCTAGCCTTGCAAAGGCTCCAGGGCCATTAGCCAAGTACACACCTATGAACCTATGTGTATTGTATTGTATGTATGTATATATATATATATATATATATATACAGATATGTGTATATATACATGTGTGTGCGTGTATGTATATACATATATATATATATATATATATATATATATATATATATATATATATATATATATATATAGGATTGTACTAGGCTACTAGCCCTGAAGCCTTTTGTAGATGTAGCATTTCTAACAGAGCTGGGTCAGACATGGCTTTGCAAGTCAAGCAGTGATTGCCTCATACATACATACATGTATATATGTGTGTGTAGCGAGAGAGAGAGAGTTACATAGAGGGACATGGAGAAAAGACAGATAAAGATAGCTACACAATTGTATAATGAAGTAAAAGTGATTATTATTTCTTTTTGAAATATTCTTCGAAATGATTCTTTTTCAAAAGCACTGTGTAGGCAATTAAATAACCAAGAACTCTCATACCTCTCGAGAAGCTGGCCTATACCCAGAACCAGAGGGTAGATTTTTATCTTCTTCACAACCCTTGGCCCCTGGACTAAAGTGCAGTTCAACATGAAATCTATCCTCTGAAGAAGGATCCTAAGAAAAAATAAAGAAAAATAAAGAAAATGTTATTGCCAATATTACTCAATACAACTAACAATAAAACATTTCTCTAATTTAAAACTATTGGCAACTAGCTAGTTTACTTACCTTATTTGGGTCTTCATACAGCATGATAACAATCTGTGTCATGTAGTTCAGTTCACTGACTGAGTTCAGATAATCCATTGCACGCTTCCACTGTTCATCTTTGGTCTCCTATAATGGAACAATAATATTTAAAGCAACTCTTTTCTTTTTGTATTACAAGGACTCAGTTATACATATAAATGAGCAGATTAGTAAAGTTTTGAAGCACTGATTAATACACAAAGTACATAATCAGAATTTGCTACTAATACCCTACCAAGAACTTTACTGTGGGCAGTCTACAGCACGGAAACCGAAGTTATATAAAAAAGATCCTAACAAAAGAATTGGTTTCTGATAATGTTGCTGTTATTCAGCTGCTTGTTATGCAGCCATACCTTTCCTTTCCCAACAACTCAATACCTGCTTCATACGAATTTGAATCCCTTAACTGTTGTGCACTCCACCACTTTCTCTGTGAAGCAACACTGTGCTAGTCTTGACTTGTCTGCACTCTGTCACACAGCCTCATCCTCTCCCATCCTTTGCTTTTCAACTTCATCCCTAAACCGCTTGCTTGCTGTCAACAGAGTGAGATCATTGTGTTTAATAGCCCTTATTTTTTTAATCTTTTTTTTTTGCAGTGTCAGTATGCCAAGCACTTACTGCACCTCCATCAACTCATTATTGGGGAACTCTCCTTTTGAACGCTTTCTACAGTTCATAGGTAGGTACTAGGCTATTGGCCCTAGGGCCTGAACAAGCCTAACCAAAATGGTACCCTGGCTTTCGCCACCCAAGAAAATTATTTTCCTGTGCCCCTGTCAAGCAGAACCACAGAAGTGATCCCCAGGGTGAATTTCCTATCACCCATCCAATCATCAAGATTTTTCTTGAAGAGTGCTAATGAGAAGCTCTGTTTGACATAGATAGGTAGTCTGTTCCAGAGTATGGGAATTCTCTGGGACAGGAATCTATCCCTCCAGCATGTTCTGTTTATTGTGGTGACAAGGTTTAGGTCCCTAGAGCGGAGGGATTGGGATTTAAGTGGAGCATGTCCAACAGCTCTGGGTTTGACATAGCTTTGTATGTTAGGCAGAGATCGCCTCTGAGTAGGTGATATGCGACAGAGTAAAGCTGGAGTTTTTTGAGACGGTCTGCGTAAGGCATCTGTTTGAGGCCAGTAATCCTCTTTGTGAGGTATTTTTGTGGCCTTTCCAGTTGTTGTAGATGTCTTGTGAGGTACATACCAAAAGGGGTGTTGGACTCTATAATGGGTCTAATGAGTGATGAGTAGAGGGGAACAATGACCTCTTTTTTTCTGGATGAGAAACCTTTTGTGATGAGGTGTGCCACGTAGAAGGATTTCCTGACCACTGTGGCAATGTGATTATCAAAGGAGAGACTACTGTCCACCTGTGTCCCAAGGTCTCTTATCACACTTTCGGTGTTAAGTAGACTACCGCCTATGTGGTAGTTCATGGGTACAGAGTTTTTACCAAAGGAGATGACAATGTACTTTTTGGCATTGAGCTTGAGACCATGTCTTTGACATCAGGCATCTGTCTAAGTGAGGCTCTTTTGTAGGATGTCCACATCATTAGGAGTTTAGATTATGGCTCCTAGTTTGCAGTCATCCGCAAATTTTGTTAGCCAAAGACCTTCTGTGTTAGCCTGTACTTCAGAGAAGTAGATACCAAACAGGAGAGGACCCAGGACTGAACCTTGTGGTACTCCACTTGTCACTGGTCTGACGTCCGATTTGGAGTCTGCTACTTTCACAGTGTGGGTTCTGTCAGTAAGCCAGTTGGCAACCCATCTTGTGACATAGGGATTTATACCTAGTTTAGTGAGTTTATCTATGATTCCAGAGTGGGGGATGGTGTTGAATGCCTTGGCGAGATCTAGATAGGCTGTGTGAACCACCTTACCCTCATCTATGGCTTTGGTGACTACTTCAAAGAAGTCTATCAGGTTTAGGAGACATGATCTGCCTTTTACAAACCCAAATTGTGTGGGGTCCAGAGTTTGGAGATCTCCAATGTCTTTGTTTATGAGTTCCATAATGATGCATTCCATGGCCTTGCAGACTAGGCTCGTCAGGCTAATGGGGCGGTAGTTCCTGGGGTCTGTTGTGGCCCCCCCTTTGTGGAGTGGAATAACTGTCATGGTGCGCCATTCAATGGGCACAAAGCCTGAGGTGAGGCTATGACTGAACATGGTACTTAGGTGAGGTGCCAGTTCATTCTGTAGTTCATGCAGAAGGCAGCCTGGGATGTTGTCAGGTCCCATGGATGCTGTGTTCTTGGCTTTGGAGAGTGAGGTTTTTACCTGTGCAGCCATAATTACAGGAACTTTGCATTCTTCCGGTATAAAGATGGGCCCTTTAGGGGGTGAGAGGGGGGTAAAGTTAGCACTGAACCTATCTTCCAGGATGTTGGCAATATCAGTTGGTTCTGTATATTTAGTGTCATTGTACTGTAACTCAAAGCAGATCTGAGTGTTGCCATTGAGATTATTGACATAGCTATAGAATGCTTTGTGGTTGTCTTTAGAATCAGTGGCAATTTTGTTTTCATAACTAGCTTTGGAGGATTTTATGAGGGATCTCAGCTTCTTACTGAGGCTGACCAGAGAGTTCCTCCAATCATGGGATTTTACTCTTTTTTGCAACAGTTTCTTTCTTCTGTTGTAGAGTTTGTTTATGACAGAAGACCACCAGATTAGCTTAATTTTTTGGAGGATAGCATCTTGGTTCTGTTAGGGATAGCATGATCCATGCAGTCGTGTAAGTGCTTATAAAGTGCATTTGTGTTGGATTCAGCAGTCGTACCTCAATTGTCCATCCGCATGGGTGTCGTGAAGTTTGCCACTTCTGTCTTAAGAAGCGTGAAGTTGGCTTTGGAGAAATTATTTATGGCTGTTTCCCTAATGGGGGTGGGAGCGGGAAGCTGAGGTCTAGGGTGATTAGCTTGTGGTCGGATCTGACCAACGAGGAGCTGACCTCTGGTGTGGAACACCGGCCACCCATGTTGGTGATGACCAGGTCTAGGATATTGCTGTCCCTGGTGGGGGTGTGGATAAGTTGATCTAAGGCGTTGTAACTGATGATTTCCAGAAAACGTTGAGCAAAAGAGTTGGTACATGAGTAGTTTTCCCAGTTAATGGTAGGGTAGTTGAAATCACCCATTATTAGAGTGTTGGGTTATACCTTAATATTTTCCAGGGTATCAAGAAAAAAGGAGTGGGAATCCTGGGGCATGGTGGGGGGTCTGTAGCAAGCTACAATCTGGATTGCAGTTTTGCCCAGATTTAGCTGAACTTGGATAATCTCGGATGCATTATGCTGAGCAACTAGCTTGGAGGCGTGGATATCCTTAATGAATATGGACATGCCTCCACCTTTAGTGTTTCGGTCCGGGTTTGGTGGCCGAAAGGTGTGGTATGAATTATAGCCTGGTAATGCTGGGGTGCTTTCTGGAGCTTTGAACCAGGTCTCTGTCACTGCACAGATGTCAATGTTCTCCATTTTAAGGAGTGCCTCGAGTGAGTGCATTTTCAGGTTTAGACTTCTGGCATTGAGTAGAATTACCCTCAGATTTTGCTTGCTTGCACCTGTTACGGTGGTGAATTTGTCATTTGAACCTTGCCTAAAAAAGGCACTATAGGGGTGGCAAGAGCCTTTGCCAGCATCCATCTCGCATTCTCATGTAGCCCTTAAAACAGACTGAATATTCCAGAATGGCATCTAATACAAGACACCAAAAGAAAGTCTGACTTAAATGCATTGTGCCAAAAATACTGGACTGTTTTAGAAATTGAAAGCTACTCATGCAAGCAAGAAGCAAGTAGGGAATAAGACTGTTCCATAACTTGTATGACGCATGCTCTGAAATGACACTGTTCAGAAATTTATTTTGGTTCAAAGTAGTTGAAAGGGTCAAAATGCTATAACACATCACTGGTTCAAAGTAGTTGAAAGGGTCAAGGTGCTAGAACACATCAGGGACATTAAGAACAAGGTACCCACTGACCTGTAGCCCAACATTTCAATAAGTTCCATCAAGGAGACTAATGGTCTTTATTGTATCTTCTTATGTACCAAGAGTTGAAAACATGCTTAAGTCCAAATGTCACTGAACTGTTATGCAAAAAAGTCTAATTCATCTTTAAATATCAGACTGTCATGTCTTGCTGGAATAAACAACTTTGTAGTGTAACATTTAACATTCACTTTCTAAAAGTTAAACTTTTACCAACAGACAATTAGGAGTTTGTTTGGAAATGCTTTAGGAACCCTTCAATAAATCTTAATGCTTTTGCCCCAACTTTACGTTCTGAGTACAGATGTTGATACGTATTTATAAACACAGGTCTTATATTTACACATACACACTGACATTTACTCATGCATAGCTTCCTTCCTATCTTAGAGACTGAGTATGCCTGGAAAATTATATAATGCATTAATCAGAATAGTACTCATTTGTACTTTACTAGATCACCGTCTGGGTGTTTGTATTATTCTGATTATTTGTTTCATGCTATATGGCTATAACCTTTGAAGGCAGTAGCCAATATGCTACATATTTAAGAAATATTAAATACATTTAATATGCTACATATTAGAGAAATATTAAGTTTAATTTCTTCACAGTTGTATGTTGTTTTTGTTGCATACTACTGCCACACATATTTTGCTATAAAGCCATTTTGGAAGTAGTTTTATTTATTCAAGTTCTCTCTCTCTGTTACCTAGGTTTTGCTGCCATAAAGAAAACTGTGAGGTTAAAAAAGTGGTTCAGATATACAGATAACTTTCTGGACAAAACATTGTTTCTTATCAATGGACACCCTACTTTTGTTTAACACCAGGTATCTCTTATACATAAGGTCATCCTGCTCCAAGATGTCTCTCACAGAAGTGATAGGCTTTAGAAAATGCTTATCCAGGAAATACATTTTAATGCTGCTGAACTAGCTGGACAAGACAGCAGATGGGCAAAACTATCAACCATGAAGTTCAGAGATTCCTCGAAAGGGGATAGAAGTGCAGAACTTTTTTTACGAGATTCATGACTATCCAGTTCTAGGGCAGAATTTTTTTCCACGATAAAATAAGGATATGGAGAGACTGCAACCTGATCATGGAATAACTGAGGCCCAAACTGTACACATGCCTAAGGTATGTCAAAATCGCCAACAAGCGAACAGACTAAAAATGTACAAGGTTATCACTTCTCCTAAGCCAATTCCACTTGGCAGCAAAAGCCTGTAAAATTTGAAGGGATTCCTATAAATCTTAATTACCAGAACTATATTCTGCAAGTTCAACAGGATAACAGATCTAGAAAAAAACAGGATATGAAGTACTCCCATTAACCACTGGGGACATCTTTGGCTAGGACTGGCTGGGCTTCCCATACAGTTAGAAATATTAGAGTCTGAAATTATGTTTTTCTCAGCCCATAAAGTGAGATGAAAATGACCTTTGGCATTTCTTCCCTGAAAAGTGGGAGTAACTATCTCTCCCATGCTACAGAGTGGAGGAAAATATCCAACTTCATTATACCAGCCTTCCTCAGCAGAAGAAAGAGAGGACCAGGTTTCCAAAGTGGTAAAACAGCTCATCTCTGCAGCATGCCACATCTACAAGACTTTGTTGAGGGATTGTCTCAGAATTCAAAGATCTAGAAATGCACTGGCAAACCAGGGCAGGTACTACCTCCTTCACTTCCACAAGGGTGCAAAATGCGGAGTGATGGTCCAAGTCCATGATACATAAGCAAGCATCATCTTCCTACACAGGGATATGATCTCCCTTCTTGTTTGCAGTCCACAAAACAGACCGTGAATCTGACTGAATTGGGAAACGTTCACCAGGAAGTAGCTGCTTGTTCCAGGACAAGCAGCACAGGAGCACTACCTTAGTTCAGAAATAGTCTATGAGGAACCTCTTCTACATAGAGAACATATTCCCTATACTGTGAGGGAGGTAGAATTAGTTAGCCCCCAGCCTAAGCATTTGCCAAGCTCTTCCATGAACTTTGCTGAAATAAGTAAAAATCTACCAGAATACTAGAGGGAAGTATCCACCAGTCAAGGGCCTAATGACAAAGTTCTAAAAACTACAACTTCTCTATAAGTGAGTAGTGATTCTGTAGCCACTATCAACTTGCAGACAACTGAACATCATCATCAAGAATGCAAATGGAATCATAAAGATCATGGCATCCAAAAGCCCCAAGAGGAACAGCAAAGTCCAAACTTGGATCATGCACTGTGTCTTCACCAAGGCAGACAAGACTCTGACCTTGTGGGCTTTGTCAAAGGACAGGGAAAGCAGACACTAGAGACAGAGTCCAATTCCATCCTGAAAAAGAATTTTGTCTGAGACAGGATTAGAAAGAGCTAATTTACAGTCACTCATAGGGACTGCTTCCAAAGGACCATTCCCAACAAGAGGGTTGTCTACAACAAATCCCTGAACTGGGCAACTAGGAGCCAGTCATTCAGGTAAATTCACCTTCTCTTCATTGTGCTGGTCACTAATTCTGAACTCAACTGGCTCTAACACTGCTGTGGAACTACTCACCTCTATACAGACTAAGCTACAAAACTCTTTCTTCCCAGTAATCCAAAGACTATACAAAAAAAAAACTCTAATACCTGGTTAACCTAAGAGGGTAAGCTTTGAGACAAGGCATGGCATTCCTAGGAAGCCCTTCCCACTGCCATAAACAGACAGCTCTACAGCTAGCTTCGAAATCTTACTAGGCAAGCAATTGATACGTAATAAAAGTCACCCAATGAAACACTAGCAAATCTCACTAATAAAAAATCACCCAAAAACTTGTGGAAGAGGTCAACGATTTTACAGGACCTTCCCTTAATGAATTCCACTTTCTTTCAACTTTTTCTTTCTAATTTCCTTTTTCATTTTAGTATCCTTCTCATCCCCTACTCTAGCCAATTCCAAACTGCCTTTGCCACCCCAAACACCGTGTGAAGAAATTAGATACTATCATTTGTGGTAGCATGTCTGGCTCAGTTTTTGTACATAATTTCAGACTAACCTGCGTATTATATGCCAGCATGACTAGCTATGATTTTGTAAATATGTTCTTACATGTTGATTTATAAGCTGTTTGTGCAGAATATTTTAAAGACTTTAACAGTGTTCCTTTACATTTCCAACTACACATATTTGTGAAGAAGATACTAACTGCAGACTGTCTCAGAATCAGCTGATCTGCAGATGATGCCATCAGAATGTTGATAGTTGATATGTGTTACTCTCAGAGGCTGAAAGACAGGAAGGAACTTTAGTAAACAACTGTTGGTTGATTTTCAAAATACGAATTGAAAGTTAGAACTGGAACAGTTGTGACAGTTAGGTTAGGCTATAAAACAGCCTGCTGAAGACAGTTGAAGTCAGCTACAGTTGCAGTTGTCAGTTGTTCAGTTCTACTGTGCAGTGGATATTCAAAAGGACTCACCAAGAACTGTAAGCCTGCCTTTGCCCTGCTGTAATAATTTAGTTTAGATCAGGGACAGTGTTCTTTAGTCAGATATGAAAATTAGAAGTTATGTACCTACCATAACGTTCCATGTTAGTTGTCTTCTCTCGCCTTCTTTCTTGCTGGATGGGTTTGGAGCCGATCCTCGGCTCCGACTCGGCACTTGCTTTAGCTTGAGAACTCCTTTTACCAGCTCGAGGCAACCCTATATCCCATGATGCAAGGCGGAACTACCTCAGATCTCGTTTGGTAGCTAACCTACCCTGCTAAGGACTAACCTAACATAATTAGGAAAACAAGTTCATAAAAAGAGTCCTCATATGAAGGCTCAGGAGGAAAACAACCTGATAGGAACTCTTCAAGATCTGTCCAGGCCAGGGGGAAGGAGGGAGGGCCAAGAAAGAAGGCGAGAAGACAACTAACATGGAACGTTATGGTAGGTACATAACTTCTAAATGTTAAGTTGTCAATCTTGCCTTCATTCTTGCTGGATGGGACCGCGTCCCTAGCACCTGTATCCCGGGTGTCTCAATGGAACAGACTCTTGAGAACTGTGGAACCAAAACTGGCCCTATCTCTGGAGGCCAAGTCCAACTTGTAGTGAGAGACAAAGGTATGAGGCGTGGCCCAAGTAGCTGCTGCACAAATAGTATCAATGGGTAGTCTATCCTGAAAGGCTGCAGAAGTGGATAGACTCCTGGTTGAGTGTGCTTTTGGTTTAGAAGATAGCTACTTGCCTCTGAGAGAGTACACAAAGGAAATGGTGGAAGTCAACCATCTGGATAAGGTCACTTTAGAAACTGGAAGACCTATCCTGTTTTCTGCATAGGAGACAAATAATTGGTCCGATTTTCTGAATTGTTTAGTTCTATGCAAATAGTACCTGAGCTGACGATGGACATCCAAAAAATGAAGCTTCTGTTCAGCTCTGTCGGAATACTTTGGGAAGAAGACTGGTAGATCTATAGATTGGTTAATATTGGTTTGAGACACAACTTTGGGGAGAAAGGAAGGGTTCGTTCTCAATGATACCCTGTCCTTATGAAAAACCAAGTAAGGGGAACGAATGCAGAGAGCTTGAATCTCGGAAACCCTTCTTGCTGAAGTGACAGCCAGTAAGAATATAGTTTTCCAGGTCAATAACTTCAAAGAACATGAAGCAGATGGTTCGAAGGGAGGTAGCATCAGGGATGCCAACATTAAGTTTAGATCCCATTGCGGAGGAGGATGCTTTATAGGTGGCTTTAGGAGAAAAACTCCTCTCAGAAAGGCCTTGCATAATCTGAGACATAATGTTATTGTCATGCAAGCCAACATGATACTTGGAAATAGCAGCCAGTTGTACTTTAACTGTAGATGACGAGGATCCTGAATGAAAAACCTCCGCCAGGAAATCTAAAACAGAATGTACAGGAGCAGTAAAGGGATCAATATTCCTGGAATTTGCCCAAATAGAAAAACGTCGCCACTTGCTAGCATAAACAGTCCTAGTGGACGACTTTAAGGAAGACACTAAGATGTCTCTGACTGAGTCAGAGATCATCGGAAGCCTGGCTAGGGAAGGAAGTGGAGGAACCAAGCAGTGAGGTTGAGAGAATGAATGGCCCGGTGCTGCTGACCCGACTGGTGGATCAAGAGATCCGGAACTGGGTCCAGATGCCAGGGCTGCACCAGAAGGTGACGATGCAGAGACGGAAACCAAATTTGTCGAGGCCAATAGGGGGCAATGAGAATCAACTTGGCTCTCAAAACGGTGGCTTTCTGAATGACTTGTGGAATCAAGGGAAAAGGAGGAAAAGCGTACAGAAGTCCCCGGGGCCAATCCTGGGTTAGAGAGTCTCTCAGGGGTTGGCCTGGAAGGGGAAAGAGGGTGAAAAAATTGGGGCACTTGTTGTTTTGAGGAGTAGCAAAAAGATCGCAACAAGGAGTGCCCCACTTCAGAAAAATCTGATCCACTACAGATTGATTGAGAGACCACTCGTGAGGCATCAGAATGGATCTTCTCAGCCTGTCCGCCAAGTGGTTGGACCTGCCGGGGATGTGCGTTGCTATCAGAAACCGATGAGAGGAGATTGCCCATTGCCAAAGTCTGAGAGCTTCTCGACACAACGGATAGGACCTGGTCCCGCCCTGCTTGTTGATGTACCAGACCACGGACATGTTGTCCGTCTGTACTGCAATAGTCCCCTTGGGAAGAAAGTCGTTGAGGGCCTGCAACGTTAAAAGCACCGCTCTCATCTCCAGGACATTTATGTGCAGATGGTATTCTATGGGTTGCCACGTCCCGTGGACCATCCTGCCCTGATAATGCCCCCCCACCCGATCAGAGAGGCATCCGTAGTGACTGTGGCAACTGGAGGAGGGGAAACAAAGGGTCGGCCCTGATGAAGAAGAGGGGAAGATATCCACCAATTCAGATGAGTTCTGCACGACTGTGTGACTAAGATTTCGTGCCTCATCGGGAGACTGTGGTACGACCACTGCGTGAATAGCATCCACTGCAGAAGACGCATGTGGAAGCGAGCCAGTGGTAGTAGAACAATGGCCGCAGCCATAAGACCTAGAACCTTCAGTATAAATCTGGCTTTGACCTTGTTGCTCTGCAATAGAATCCGAACAAATTTTTGGATGTCCAGAATTCTTTGATCTGTTAGTCTGGCTAACATTTTGACGGTGTTTAATTCTGCGCCTATAAAGGTGATAGATTGGCAAGGCAGCAGAGAAGATTTCGAAATTTACTGAAATTCCCAAACTTCTGCAAAGCTGTAGAGTGTAGTCTCTGGTCTGAAGAAGCTGACACCTGGTGGTGGCGGAGAGGAGCCAGTCGTCCAAGTAAGGAAACACCTGGAATCCTTGACGTCTCAGATGAGCTGTGACCACTGCCATGCATTTGGTAAACACTCTGGGGGCTGAAGTGAGGCCAAAGGGCAGGGCTCTGAATTGGTAATGACTGGTCCCTAGCGAGCGGAGAAACCTTCTGGAGCGCCTGTGAATCTTTATGTGATAGTACGCGTCCTGAAGGTCTATAGAGCACATCCAGTTGTCCTTGCCCAGAAAGGGCAGAATGGACTGAAGCATGACCATCCGGAATCTTGCCTTCTTGACAAATCTGTTTAGACTGCTCAGGTCTAATATTGATCTCCAATCTCCCGTCCTTTTGGGGACCAAAAAGAATCTCGAGTAGACGCCGGATCCTACCTGGTCTGCCGGCACAGTCTGGACGGCTCTTTTTCCTAGGAGCTTTGAAACCTCCTGTTCTGCCAAATCCCTTTGACAGGGTGAGATGTCTGGAAGGGATTGTTGAGGTACGGGATACCTTCAAGGGGATTTTGTAACCCTCGGATATGATCGACTGTACCCACATATCTTGTGATAGGGATTGCCAGGCTACTGGGTACAGCAAAATCCTTCCCCCGACTGCCTCCAAGGGTGGACAGTCGGGCAACACCTCAGGGATGCTGAAAGGGCTTCTCAGGAAGAGACTCCCTGTTGCCCTGGTTCTGAGGACCCCCTGCCTCTAGGGCGTCTATTATTGTTACCCCTCTGCCTCTGGGGTAAACTGACCACGTGTGTCCGGTGTAGCTCCTTGGGCTTTATGGAACCACATCTTCCCCTTCTGACCCTTGGGATATGGTCTAGAAGGAGTGGAAAAATGGACTCCAACGGCAGAAAGAGTTTTACCGTCCTGCTCACACCTGGTCAAGGTATCCTTCACCTGAGGTCCGAACAAAGCCGAACCATCAAAGGGGTATTAGTGAAGGACGCCTTAAAGGGTCCATAAAATTACAAAGCCGCATCCAGGCTTGGCGCCTAAGAGCAACTCCTGTGCCTGCGGCCCTGCTCGCTCCATCGGCCGCATAGGATATGAGCCGCATGGAGGAGTTGGATAGGGAATTCAGGATTGCTAGCTGTGAGGCAATCTTTTCTTGAGCCCCAGCAGCAGAAGGATCCTGGACCACTTCACCCAGTTCCTTGAGAATATCTCTTTGAAGCCTGGTGAAGTGACAAAGGTAGTTCAGCGAACGCATAGCAAAGGTCGCTGAAGAAAACATCCGCTTTCCATACCTGTCCATGGTCCTAGAATCCTTGTTAGGAGGATGGACAGGTACTGAAGGATCCGCCAGTTCCTTCTTAGTGGCCGCCACCACCATAGCATCCACAGAGACCCTTGGAAAGAAACTGTTTGTCCGTAGGGGCCGTGATAAACTTGGATGGTCTCCTGGGGACAGGTTCCACAGAATCTGGAGCCGCCCACGCCTTCCGAGCCACTACCTGCATAAGTGGGTCGAAAGGCGGAGACACCCAGGGCGTGGAGGGTCGGGATCCAAAGCCTCCAGGTATACCGACTCATCCTCGGAGGGATCAATGGATGGCTAATTCCCCCTCTGTTTGAGGAGCTCAAGGATGTCTGAAAAGGAGACATCCTCAGAGGGGGAACGTGGGGAACCCTCCGACTCATCTAAGTCGGTATCAGATGTAGTAGACTCGGGGGAGTCTGTGTGTTTCCTCTTACACGTCCTCTTCCGAGGGGGTTCACCTGCCGGATCAGGAGAAACTTCGGAAGAGGAGGAAATTCCCAATGGGGAAACCTGGGGCGATGGATCCCTGGGCCTGAGAGCAAGAGGCTGGCAAGAGGCATCTACAGGCACCGAAGAGGGAGGAGCTAGAGGGATGGACCGTTGACCTGGCTCAGAGGCCAGGACACTCCTCATCACCTCAAAGGCTCCCCTCCCCGGGAGGCCGAAATATCCCCGATCCGAGGATACAGGAATTCCCGGCTCCACTGAGAGGGAAGGCTCCGAGGCTGATGTCGGTGCCGAGCTTACCAAAGCCGAAGCCCCGAGAGGGAGAGCGGGGTCGGACAAGAGTCCGATGCCACTAGCCCCCTCGGAGCAGACAAGGGAAACCCGACGACCAGATCCCTCCAAGGAAGGCATCAAGGAGGAGATCGGAGCTGAGGACGACGGAGCCGAAGGATGTATCGGCTCGGCCAAACAGTCGCTGTCCCGAGAAGCTCCGGCTCCGAACTCTGGTGTGGAGTTGGAGGAGGAAGTTCAAGGGGTGAGACAATAGCCGAAGTCTGTTGAGACGGGCTATGGAGCATTTGGGCCAGTGCCTGCGACTTCAGCAGCCTGCTTACCACCCTCTCTAAGTCGTGGTCAGACAGCCTGGAAGATCTCGAAGATCGGCTCCGATGGCTCCGCTCCGACAAAAGAGGAGACCCCGGAGCCGAGTGGATACTCTGCAACGAAGGGGACCGAGATCTCTTTCGGGACGAAGTCATCGGAGCCGCAGTCCCCTGAATTCCAGATGGAGCCGAAGGTTTCTCGGCTCCGATGCTGGATAAGGTGTCGGCTCCAGCCGGAGCCGACAAGGCCACAGTAGACCGGGTGTCGGAACCAGTCGGTGCCGAACCCACTACTTTTGAAGCAGATAGATCGGTTCCAGCTGGAGCCGATCTCGGCTCCGACGGAGCCGGAGCCACCGGAGGAGGCTTGGATACTGAAGCCTGAACCTTCGGTGGCTTAGAAGGTTTCCCAGACCCTGTTTTAGAGGGAGAACCTTCTGGCTTAAGTAAGCCACGGAGGATTAATTTATTCCTCCGTTCCTGCAGGACTCTCTGGCTAAAAGAGTAACACAAAGCACAGGAGTCCTGCAGGTGCAAAGGCCCCAGGCAGTAAACACAAGAAGTGTGACCGTCTGTCAGAGACATTTTCTGACAGCACGAGTCACACTTCTTGAAGCCTGAGACCTTGCCTTCCTTTGACATATTCCTAGGAGGAAGTCACACACAAACCCCAACAAACACACACAATTAATCCCCTAACACACAAACACACAGGTAGGGATTAACCAATGGGGTTTAGGCCTAACTAAACTTTATACTAAAGGAAATAAAAAGTTTTAAATTATAAGGGAATAGGGTGGGCTGTAACACACTACAGACTATAAAAATGGAAACAAGGGGGAAATAAATCCCTAACTAAGCTTTTTCTCTTTTGACAAGAAAATTACTTACCTCAGCTGGCAAAGGAAACCTCTTTCGCTAAGCGGCAAACGAGATCTGAGGTAGTTCCGCCTTGCATCATGGGATATAGGGTTGCCTCGAGCTGGTAAAAGGAGTTCTCAAGCTAAAGCAAGTGCCGAGTCGGAGCTGAGGATCGGCTCCGAACCCATCCAGCAAGAATGAAGGCAAGATTGACAACTTAACATTTATTACTAATCAGTTAGAGTTTTTCTAAATGTTGGATTTCTATCTTTCAGTATTGATTTCATTTTCTGGTGATTGGGTCCTGTTTATTTATTGGAAATTACTGTTTTATATTTGTAATAATTTTGCTCATTATTAAATACTTGTATTAACTTAAGTTGTGGCTGGTCAATCAGTGTTTTCTTTAGCGATTTGACAGTATTTATACCTGCTTTGATAACTTCCCGGGCTACTGCGAAAGCCTGGCTGTTTTAGGTCATTTGCTACTATTTGTTCTAATAATCTAATTTTCATAATTGGGCACCCCTTTAAAAAGGCATGAAGGCTGTCTGATTGGTGGCAGTGTTCTACCGTATTATTTTGGGGAGGGGACACAGCTGGAAATCTGTGTGAGGCTTTCCAGAAGTGTTTGGATGTGCGAGATTTAATTTAAGTGCAAGTGTATCAGAGGTCTTAAACTGGGACACACTGCTCTGAACTGTGTAATAAGGAGTTATATTTGCAGTGGAAAGAAGTATACAGTCCAGTCCCAGGTTATACAGTGTGTTCTTGTTGTGCTCTTAGGGGTAATTGTGAAATATTACTCCTGTTTAAGTGACGGTCTCATATTGGAGTCAGAAATGAGGACTGAAGCTCCTTAGTTACTGACCCAGGATAGTAAGTGGCGCCATTTATTTTGGCAGTCCGATGGGGTATTGTCCGGACGTCACACACCCTTCCATACATACCTTCATTCTACTTCAGCAGTATTTCATCCAAGGATATCCACTCACTGCTCAACTAGATTAAACAAGGTAGCCACCATTATAGACAACCTTTACCCATGGTTTATTTATCACTGCAAATCTAGCATCATAACCCCATTAAAGCACATCTACAACTTGTGTAATACAGTTAACATTATGCCTAATAGCTGGAAAAATGCCACTAGAAACCTCCTCCAAAGAAACCAATCCTTCGAATCCCCTCAGACTTCCAACGTGTTTCTATCCTCCCTATCCTACGAAGATTCTGGAAGAATTACTTTACTTGCAAATTACTCACTACATCAACCAATACCATCTTCTCTGTCTTTCTCTCTCAAAAACAGCATGACATTTAGTCTGGTCTCAGTACAGCCATAACCATCAGTCCACTCAATGGCAACATTCTTCTTAGAATGGTCAAATGAATAATTACCAAAGCCATTTTTTATCAATCTCACAACAGCCTCTGATCTTGCTTATCACTCAGTTCTCCTAAACCATCTCTCTAAATAGACATCAGCAATGACAGACTTGCCCAGGTTAAAATATTTGCTATAGCACCTCTCTCCGCTTTTCTATCTATATTAAAAACACTCCATCTTCCTCTCCTTTTATATGCTGATGACATGGTCCTACTCCACTCCAACCATTCTCTATCTCTCTTTCCTTTTTGAACTTAAAATTCAGGTTGATTTTCATGCTTTTATTCAATATGTCAGTGATAAATTACTACTCAACTCCTCTAAAACAAAAAGGCATGCCTTTTTTGTACGAGACAAAAGCTCACTTCAATCTCCAGACCTCTACAAATCCTCAATCATTTAACAGTAATGAATCCATTATACTTTCAAATACCCAGGGATTTGTTTGGAGCCTTTCCTAAAGTTCCATCTCTACTTTGACTACACACACAAAAAATGCACTCTCTCCTAGGAATGCCGTAGGTAAAGGTATCTTACCGGCTCAGCAAGAATTTTGCTGTAGCCTCTAAAAGAAATGCATCCACCAGTCAAACTATCTGAAACACCATATGCAAATTCATTACATTCTCTCCCACTGAAATGAACATCAGTGTAAAAAACACAGAAGAGGCTGTCTACCTGTGAAACTATAGGTTATGTACTCACCATAACTAGGCATCTGTGTTGTCAGTTTTCATTCTTCCTTACTCAACGTATGGGTTATGCATCTGATCCTCAGATCTGACTCCGCCGCATACTACAGATTTCAGATCCAACTCTCAAGCTCCTCCCTCTATCCATAATGCCCCACTCCATCCCTATTGTGTCAGATAGAGTTTGCTGCTCTATTTCATAACAATAGATGAGGAAGAGAGAGAAAAGATAAGGCTCAAACCTGGAAGTACAGTTGTGTACACTTACCATAAATGTAGATTGTCCCTTCTGCGTCGGCTGCACATCGCCAAGGACTGACATCAGGTCGTCAGTGGTATAAAGCAAGGAAGCCGACGCCATTACATCAGTTTTTCTTGCCCCAACCTATAGCAGCCCTGCCCAGAAGGTCTGAGGAAGGCCAACCTGGAGGATGTCCATAGGTATAGATTGGCGTGGACACAGAGAGAGAAATAGAGGGGGAAGGAGGGACAGAAAACAGGACTGCAACAGTGAATACACTTTAACATCTACATTTATGGTAAGTGTACACAACTGTACTATGTTCTTCATGTTTCACTGTTGCAGTCATCGCTTGTGGGAAGATTCCCAAAACTGAAGGTATGGTGGAAGGTAGAAGGGAAGGAGTAGAAGAAAGTACAGTTTTGTACTTATGTTCGAGTGCTAATACAGCTGCAGTCATAACAGATGGGTTCTCCTGCCGTCAGGTGGGTCCTCGGTCGGCCGAATTCCAAAGTCTAGGTCCGGTGTCGGTTGTCGTCACTTTCTTTCCTGACGTCAGTGCGACAGGGGTACATAAGACACAGCCGACGCCATTTTCTTCAGTCTTTCTTGCCCCAGATGTCAGGTGCCCCCAGAAGGAAGGCAATATATATATATATATATATATATATATATATATATATATATATATAATACATAATCATGCAATGCAATATAATCAAAAATCAATAGTTGCAAGCAAATACACCATAGAAGGATAACCCAATCAGGTTGTAAGATGAGGAGTTAGCCACTAGGTCTGTACCCAGAGGGGAAGGAGGGAGGGAAACCTGGACTGCAGCTGTATTAGCACTCGAACATCTACATTTATGGTAGGTACAAAACTGTACTATGTTCATCGTGCATACAGCTGCAGTCATAACAAATGGGTAGAATCCCAAAGCTACGCACAGGGTGGTAGGCACTAGGTGGAACTTGGAGGAGCCAGAATGCCCTGCAACACAGCAGTGGCAAAGCCTGCTCTAGTTTTGGAGTATAAAGGTAGGTGGTAGTGTTTAGTGAAGGTATGCACAGAACTCCAAGTGGCTGCCTCCAAAATATCTTTGGTAGGGACTCCTCTGAGGAAGGCTGCAGAGGTAGCTGTGGCCCTTGTGGAGTGGGATCTGATGCCTGTAGGTACAGATTTATCATGAAAGGAGTAACAAAACCGTATGCAGTGGCCTATCCATTTTGAAATTGTCTGTTTGCAAATTGGCTTCCCTTGAGCTCCTACAGCATAGGACACAAAGAGTTGTTCTGATTTCTTGAAAGGCTTTGTTCTGTCCAAATAGTAACGTAGCTGTCTATGGATGTCTAAGGAATGTAGCAGCCTTTCCCCTTTGTTTTGAGGATTGGGGTAAAAGGTAGGTAAGTGTATGGCCTGATTTAAAGCTACCCTGGATACTACCTTAGGCATAAATGACGGGTTGGTTCGTAGGGAAACCCTGTCCTGATGGAAGATGAGAAAGGGCTGCACAGCCATGAGGGCTTGTAGTTCCGAGACCCTACGAGCTGAGGTAATAGCCAGAAGGAAAGCTGTTTTCCAGGACAAATACTGTAAATCTGTTGAGGCAGCTGGTTCAAAGGGAGGCAATGTTAATTTTTCTACAATGTAATTAAGATCCCAGGCTGGTATTGGTTGTTTCCTTGGAGGTCTTATACTCTTAGCCCCTCTGAGGAACTGCCTTAAGAGTGGGTGAGAGAATACGGGTGGATCAGTGTTGTATTCTGCAGAAATGGCTGAGGCATGGATTTTGATGGAGGAAAATGAAAGCCCACTGTTCAACAGCTCAGCTAGATACTGCAATATCTGAGGCAAATTCAGTTTTCTAGGATCCTGGCCCTTTTTCTCATTCCAAGCGCAAAACCGTTTCCATTTTGCGGAGTAAGCTTTTTTAGTAGATGGCCTTCTGGCCTCCAAAATGACATCCTGCACCTCCTTGGAGAGTAGGGTCTGTTGTGGTGTTAAGGAATTTTCCATGCAGCCAGATTGAGTGTTTTCAGCTGACTGTGAAGAGTTTTGTAGCTGTGCTGAGTCAGGAGAAGAGGCATTAGAGGTAGGGTCCAGGGAGGAGAATGTGTTAGGCTCCTCAGGAGTGGGTACCAATGTTGTCTTGGCCAGTCTGGAGCAATCAGTATCATCTTTGGTCTGTCTGCTCTTGCTTTCAAGAGCACCTTGGGCAGTAGAGGCAAAGGTGGGAAGGCGTAAACTGTCCGTGCTGTCCAACTGAAAGAAAGGGCGTCCACTCTCCAGGCCTTTGGATGAAATGTCCTTGAGCAGAATTTGGTCAATTGATGATTCCCGTGGGAGGCAAAGAGATCTATGTCTGGCCTTCCCCACGCTTGGATTATCTTTGTAAACACTTGAGGATGCAACTTCCATTCGTGCGGGTCTGTCATATTTCTGCTTAGATTGTCTGCCAGCGTGTTTTCCAAACCTGGCAGGTACTGTGCTTGAAGCTCGATTTGCCATTCCAGAGCCATGTTCCAAAGTGACATGGCCAGCCTGCACAGGGGGTATGAATGTGTTCCTCCTTGTTTGTTTATGTACCACATTACTGTGGTGTTGTCTGTTCTTAATAATTGTCCTGGATGCAGGAGGTCCTTGAAAGCTGTAATTGCATTTATCACTGCTAGCATTTCCTTTTGATTGATGTGAAGGTGCTTTTCCTTTTGGGACCATTTGCCCTGAATGCACCTGTCTGTCATGTGTGCCCCCCAGGCGTAGTCTGAGGCGTCTGTTGTGATGACTTGATTTGCTGGAGGCTTGCAGAATGGTAGACCTGTGTTTGTTTGGCATGCTTGGGCCCACCATAGAAATTCCTTTTGCAAACATGGAATTAGTGGTATTATTGTTTCCAAACTGTGGCTGTGTTGAGACCATAGGTTTTTTAGGTACCATTGAAGTTTCCTCATATGCAACTTTGCACATGGGATTAGAAGAATGCAAGATGCCATGAAGCCCAGAGCCTGCAGGATTTTCCTTGCAGTTAGCCTGGTACAATTTGCTAGCATCTTGAAGTACTGAGTTAGTTGCCCCTGTTTTTCTGGCGTAAGATAGGCCATCTGGGTGTTTGTGTCCAAGTTGGCACCCAGGAAAATTATTTTCTGAGATGGTGTTAGCCTGGATTTCTCTTTGTTGACTGTGTATCCCAGAGAATTCAATAACCGTGTTACATAAGCCAGATGTTCCAGAAGTATGTGTTTGCTGTCCGCTTGGATCAGGCAATCGTCCAAATAAGGGTAAAATTTGTATCCCTTGAAGTCTGCAGTAGGCAATGACTGATGCCAGGCATTTCGTGAATACTCTGGGCGCAGTAGATAAGCCAAAGGGCAATGCAGAGAATTGATAGTGGATTGAACCTGCAAGAAATCTGAGGTATCTTCTGCAGCTTTGTCTGACTGGGACATGCAGGTATGCCTCCTTGAGGTCCAGTGTTACCAGCCAAGACTCCTTGCCCAGCATAGGAAGAAGCTGCTGTAAGGTGAGCATCTTGAATGTTGGTATGAGTAGAAATGTGCTTAGGATGGATAAGTCCAAAATGGGTCTCCAATCGGTTCCCTTCCTTGGTACCAGGAATAGTCTGGAATAAAAACCTTGACCTTGTTCGTGAGTAGGTACCTCTTGAATAGCTTTCATGTCCATGAGCTTTGAAATTTGTATTTGAACCTCTGCCCTTTGATTGTGTGGCAGGTTCGGCATGCCTCTCATTTTTGGAAGAGTGTGAAAATGAAATCTGTAGCCTCTGTTTATAATGTCCAGGATCCATTTGTCTTTTGTGACAATATGCCAATTTTTTGAAAATAATGCCAGCTTTCCTCCCAAGGGTGCTGCCACCTGAGCCTTGCTTGGCATGCAAAGGAGAAAGTCATTGGGTTTGTTTCCTGTATTGTTGTGCACTGTCTTCGCCACCTCTTGGTGTTGGAGATTGCCATTGTCTGCCTCTATATGATCCTTGAGATTGTCCTCTGCCCCTTGTGCGCCTGTATCTACCTCTTTGGGGCTTGTCCGTGGCTGGAAAGGACCAGTTTTTTGAAGGCCAATTTCTGCTAAAACGTGGTGGTTGTACCTGTAGAAAAGCTTTGACAGTTTGCATAGATTTAGCTTTTTCTTCCATTTTCCGTAGTATCTCCTCAGCATTAGTACCAAATAATACATCCTTTTGTAAAGGAGCATCTAGAAGTTTAGCTTTAACATGATCAGGCAAGGTTTGTTCCCTAAGCCAGGCATGTCTACGAATGACTGATCCTGTAACAGCAGCTCTACTTGAGGCCTCTAGAGCATCATAGCCACATTGTAAGGTGCGTTTACCCACTTGTTCTGCACTATGCATCATATCCTGCAACTCCTTCAAATCTGGTTGTTCAGGTTGTGACATTTTATTCCTTAATTGTGATAACAGAAACTGCTGATATTTAAGCATATGGAACTGACAATTTAAGGCCCTCATGGCTAGGGTGGCCGAGGTATATACCTTTTTTCCCCACCTTTCCAAGGATCTAGACTCTCTCTCGGAAGGTAATGGATTCTTAGCAGTAGAGGCCTTCATTCCCTTGGGGCCTTGAGAAATGGTTTCAGGGTCAGCATTATGGCTTTTGTAAAGAAATTGGTGTGAGTTAGGAACTCTGTAGTACCTATCAGGCTTGACTGGGGCAGGAGGCAGGGAATCCGGATTAAGGCAAGCCTTCGAGTAAACATCATCAAGTATGTCCAAGACAGGAGGTATCGCCAGAGGTCTGTGCTGAGGTAGCAAAAGAAATTCCCTAAGCCTTTTCTTGGAATCTGAAAAATCTTGACCTTCCCAATGGAAGTGTTCCCTCAAGGTATGCAAGGTTTCCCCGAAAGAAAAATCCTCTGGGGGGGATACAGAAGGAATGGACTTGCTCTGCATCAGAATCTTCAAAAGGGGAGTACGAGTGTTCCTCTTCATCAGAATGCTCTGAAATAATGGAGCCCTGGTCAGAAGGGGGAGAATCTTCCTCTACTCTGGGTCTCTTGTCCGGAGGGGGTTGGGAACCCCTGATAAGAGTAATTAAATCCTCAGCCATTTTGAGCATCTGCTTTTTAGGCATGGGGCCTGGAGATGGGCCCTGTGCAACAGGCCTCTTGGAATGCATGGCTGATTTAGATTTAGTAAAGGCCTTTATGGAAAAGGAAGATGAAGGTCTGAAGACACCATGGGTGGAAGTGGACCTGTCCACATTAAGAGGTTCAACGCTCACAGTGGCTTCGGTAGCTGTAGTCAGGGTATGGGCCGAGGAACCTGCGGTCTCGGTTACAGAAGACACCGCCAGACAAGAGTCGTCGGTAGTCAGGGACTGCGTAGGCGCCTCGCTGAGAACCGGACCACGTGTAGCCGGTTTTGGCGTGGTGTCGGTGGAGACCGCGGACCTCACGTGTCGGTCTTTGTCCTTGCGTTTTTTGGACAAAACAGTAGTCGGAGTCTCCGACGACATTTTATAATTAAAAGCTGTACCAAAAGAGTGCTGGGCGAACTCCGCCCGACGCTTAATAGTGCGTTTATTGAAAGTAGCACAAAAGCGACAGCCCGAGACGTCGTGGTCTGGGCCTAAACAAGGTATACAGAGGGAATGGAAATCCTCATGCGGTATTTGCTTCCCACAAGAAATACAATTGTTAACTTTGTCTGACATCGGTCTGAGGCAAGAAAAGTTTCCCCAACGGGGTACTTAGCTTTAAAGAAGACTTCGGTTTCCAAATTTTCGTAATTTCAGGAGCTGGCCGACCGGCACTTGCGAACTGCTTCTGCTTCGGGCACCGCGCGGCAAAAAAGACTGAAGAAAATGGCGTCGGCTGTGTCTTATGTACCCCTGTCGCATTGACGTCAGGAAAGAAAGCGACGACAACCGACGCCGGACCTAGACTTTGGAATTCGGCCGACCAAGGACCCGACTGACGGAAGGAGAACCCATCTGTTATGACTGCAGCTGTACGCACGATGAACATCAGGTTTGCACTGCTCTAAGTAGGACCTAGCATGCCCTGCAGGACTGTAGAGGCAAAGCCTGCCCAGGTTTTGGAGAAAAGAGGCAATTGGTAGTGTTTAGTGATGGTGTGGATGGAAGTCCAAGTGGCAGCTTCTAGGATGTCCTTGGTAGGGACGCCCCTGAGGAAAGCAGTGGAAGTAGATGCTGCCCTAGTGGAATGGCTTCGGACTGGCTTGGGAGGAATTTTTCCATGGAAGTGGTAGCAGAATTGGATACAGTTGGATATCCATTTAGAAACTGTCTGCTTGGAAATAGGTTTCCCATCAGCCCCTGGGGCGAAGCTGACCAGGAGCTGCTCAGTCTTTCTGAGAGACTTGGTTATATCCTGACAGTATCTAAGTTGTCTGTGTACATCCAGTGAATGAAGGATTCTTTCCCCCTTATTCTGAAGGTTAGGAAAGAAGGTGGGAAGCTGTATAACCTGATTGATTCAATGTTACATCAGATAACACCTTAGGCATAAAAGAGGAGTTAGTTCTAAGAGACACTCTGTCTGCATGGAAGATAATGAAGGGTTCAATGGCCATGAGAGCATGCAGCTCGGAAACCCTCCTAGCTGAGGTTATGGCCAGCAGGAAGGCGGTCTTCCAAGAGAGGTGTTTTAGTTCTGCTGAGGCAGCTGGTTCAAATGGAAGTAAGGTCAATTTTTCCAAGACATAGTTCAGGTCCCAGGCTGGGGTGGGTGGCCTCCTAGGTGGCCTGATGTGAGATACCCCTCTAAGGAATTGTTTTAGCAGGGGGTGGGAAAACAAAGGTTGCTCTGCATGGGAATGGGCAGAGATAGCTGAGACATGAATTTTAATGGAAGAGTAAGATAATCCTTTTTGCACTAGCTCCGCCAGGTAGTCTAGAATCAGAGAGAGAGAGATGCAAGGGATCTGCTTGTACCCTTAGTTTGGCACCAGACATCAAATCTTTTCCATATTGCCAAGTAGGATTTCCTGGTGCTAGGCCTCCTGGCCTCCTTAATTATATCCAGGACCCGCTTGCTCAACAGTGGGTTGGTATCCGCCTTTGGAGTATAAGCCATGCAGATAGGCTGAGAGTTTGCAGATTGTGATGCAGTACAGACCCTTTTTCGTGGTTTAGAAGTCCTTCTGTGAGAGGCAGGTTCCTGGGCAGCTCGTTGGTTAGGCTGAATAGTAAGGGCTGCCAATATTGCCTGGGCCAATTTGGAGCAATTAGTATAGCCCTTGGCCCTTCCTCCATGATCTTCAGCAGTACCTTTGGGATCACTGACAAGGGGGGAAGGCGTAGACAAACAGGTTGCCCCAGTAGAAGGAGAGAGCATCCACCTTCCAGGCTTCTGGGTGGAACTCCCTGGAGCAGAACTGGTCTAACTGCCTGTTCTATATGGATGCGAAGAGGTCTACCTCAGGGGTCCCTCAAATTTGGGTGATGCAGGGGAAGGTCTCCCTCCGAAGTTGCCATTCGTGGGGATCCCGGACACTTCTCCTTAGGTGGTCTGCTAGGGTGCTGTGCTCCCCTGGGATGTACTGGACTATTGGACAAAGGGCCATCATCGAGGCAGTCTGCCAGAAGAAAATGGCTAGATGACAACGCAGGTAGGAGTGTGTTCCCCCTGCTTGTTTACGTACCACATGACTGTGGTACTGTCTGTTTTGATGAGTAGCACCCCTGGATTCAGATGGTTCTTGAAGGAGGCAATAGCCCTAAGTACTGACATCATTTCCTTCAGGTTAATGTGCAGGTCTAGGTCCCTGAGGTCCCAAGAGCCTTGGGTGCACATGTCTCCTAAGTGTGCCCCCCAGGCTCTGTTTGAGGCATTCGTGATGATGGTCTGGCCACAGAGAAGAACTAGAAAAGGTAAGCCCTTGTTCAGGGTACAGACTTCTGCCCACCACAGGAGTCCCTCCCTTAAGCAGGGAATCAGAGGCAGTAGTAGCTCCAGTGAAAGCGTGTTGGCACCATAGATTTTTTTAGGTACCACTGCAGTTTTCTCATGTGTAGTCTGGCCAAGGGCACCAAAAGGATGCAGGATGCCATGTACTCCAGAGTTGAAGGAACTTCCTTGCTGTGAGGTGTGTTCTGTGAGCCAATTGGGTGAAGTACTGGGGCAGAAATCTTTGTTTTTCTGGGGAGAGGAAGGCTCTTTGGGAGGATCTGTACAGAAGAGCTCCCAAGAAGGTGATCTGTCTAGTGGGCTGGAAATGGGATTTTTCCTTGTTAAATCTCAGAGAGGTGAACAGGGTTTGGACAAAGATGAGGTCTTGCCACAGCTTTTCCCTGCTGTCTGCCTGGATGAGACAGTTGTGCAGATAGGGGTACATTTGAATGTTTTTCTGCCTGGAGAAGGCAATGACAGGGGCCAGGCATTTGGTGAAAACCCTGGGAGCAGTAGATAAGCCAAAGGGCAGTGCAGAGAACTGAAAGTGTTGTGAGCCTGCCCTGAAGCGTACGAACCTTCTGCAGGACTTCCTTATAGGGATATGGAGGTAGGCATCCTTTAGGTCTAGGGTAACTAGCCAGGCATCTGGAGCCAGCATGGGCAAAGGTTTTTGGAGCATAAACATTTTGAATTTTGGCACTAGCAGGAAAAGGTTTAGTGTGGATAGATCCAGAATAGGGTGCAAAGTGCCCTCTTTCTGGATACCAGGAACAGTCTTGAATAAAACCCTTGTTCGGCTTGTTCCTGGGGTACAGACTCCACTGCTCCTTGAGTACAGAGTTTCTGAATTTGGCAGAGGGCCTCTACCCGCTGGTTTGTTGGTATGTCTGGGTATCCTGTTAAGTTTGGGTTTTCTATGAAAGAGAATCTCCTTCCTTGGGAAATGATTTTTAGGACCCACTGATCTTTTGCGATGGCTTGCCAGTTGTCTTGGAAAAGGGATGGCCTTCCTCCTAACCTTGGGGGGGAGGTAGAGTCATTGCGAGTCCTTAGGGTAGGGAGTGGACTTAGAACTCCCTGCCCTGGGGGTTGTAAGATGTCCCTTGTCTGGGCCTCTGCTGGCCTTATAGTTGCTGCCTGGGGGGGTCTGTCCCTGCACCCTTTCCTTTGCATAGACCAGGATTGAGAAGGGGAGGTTGGACCTGGAGGAAATCTTTTCTTTTACTGTCTGCATTGATTTGGTCTTATCCTCCACCTTCTCGATCACTTCCACTGCCTTAGATCCAAACAAGCGGTCCTTATCTAGAGGGTTGTCTAGGAGTTTGGAATTAACATGATCAGGCAGAGGTTGATCTTTCAGCCATGCATGTCTCCTAATGACTGACCCCGCAACAGCAGCCCTGCTAGAGGCTTCTAGGGTATCATATTCACAGTAGAGAGAATGCTTTGCCACTTCAGAGCTAGAGTATAAGAGTTCCCCTAACTCTCTGGAAGTTGAACCGTCTGGCAAGGAGGAAACTTTCGGCTTTAATAGTTCCAGGGCAGGTTGCGGATATTTTAGCATATGGAACTGGCAGGTAAGAGCTCCGATAGCTAAGGTAGCAGAGGTGTATACCTTTTTACCCCATCTGTCTATGGCTCTGCTATCCTTGTCAAAAGGTATAGGGTTTTTGGAGGAACTGGCCTTAGCCCCTTTGGGTCCCTGGGTGATTACCTCTGGGTCAGCTGCAGGATTTTTGAATAAGTATTTGTGGGTGTCTGGCACCCTGTGGTACCTGTCTGGCTTTCTAGGTGCAGGAGGCAGGGCATCAGGTGTGAAGCTAGACTCCATAAAGTCATCCTCTACCACATACAAAACGGCAGGAATGGCTAAGGGTTTATGCTGGGGTAGGTCCAGGAACCCTCTTAGCCTCGTCTTATACTGGGGGTAGTCCTGAGATTTCCAATGGAAGTGTTCCCTAACGGTGTGTAAGTTCTCCCCAAATGATAGGCCCTAAGGGGGGGATGCAGATGGGATAGATTCCTCTGCATCAGAATCCAAAAAGGTGGAAAGGGGCTGCTGTTCACTGTCCAAATCCAAAAAGTCTGATTCTTCGGTCTCAGGTTCTGAGAGAATCTCTGGGGAAAGGTCCCTTTTTCTTTTGGCTGGGGTAGTCTGGTTCCCTCTGATGAGTGTGATTAGATCCTCAGCCATCCTAAGAAGCTGTTGTGACTGAGCCGGCTGGGCTTAAGGAAAATGGCGTCTGGGTATTGTTTTTCTGGGAGTGGCCTTGCTTTTAGGCCTCAGAGCTTCAATGGGCCTGGGTGCGGCTGGGGCCAGTGGTCTTTGCCTGGTGTTGGTTAACTGAAAAATCTCCTTGGAAGCCGGTGCCTGCAGAGTGGCTCCGGACCCAACCCCAGGGCTGACAACCGACAACTCAGCAGATGCAGTCTGATCTAGTGGTGTACTGAACTCCAAATGGGTCTCGGTAGAGGCTGGCGGTGGCAGCATGGCAGTAATCAGGGGCTGTGTAGGCACCTCAATGAATTCCACTATGCTAGTGTGTGACTTCAGGTTAGAGTCATCTGAAGGCCTTTTTGTGGTCTGTTCCTTTCTTTGTCTTTTCTCTTTTTGGGGATCTCCACTGGATGCTGACAGACGGACGCCATTTCGTACTGCGAAGGACTTTCTTTGAAATGTCTAGCTACAAATTCTGCTCTTTGAAGGATGGTTCTAGCATTAAAGAGAGCACAGATCCGACATCAAGGGACGTCGTGGTCTGGGCCTAAACAGGTTACACACAGGTTATGGGAGTCTCAGTGTGGTATTTGTTTTCCACAGTGGAGACAATTACTTACTGTTTTGGACATCGGTTAGTGCAAGAAAAAGATCCTCAATGGGGTACTTAGCTTTAGTCGTTTTCTACTTCACTCTGGCAGCGGCCGACCAATGCACAAGCAAACTGCTTCTACTTCGGGCTCCATGGCAAGAAAGACTGATGAAATGGCATTGGCTCCCTTGCTTTATACCACTGATGACCTGATGTCAGTCCCTGGCGACCTGCAGCCGACACAGGAGGGACAATCTTTACTCTGGTACTCGGGTCGGCCAAGGGCTACCCAGCAGGGATGACTGCAACAACGAAACACAAAGAACACCTGTAGGTTCCAAACACAGTCCAATAAGTCCATCCAGAAGAAAAACTATGGGGGATGGATGATAGGAGAGTTGAGGAAAAATGAAAATGGACAACACAAATGCCTACTTATGGTTAGTACATAACTTATAAATCTGATGTTGTCCTTTTCATTCTTCCTCACTTATGGGAGAGCCCCCAGCTACATTAACCTTGGGTGGTCCTCATGGAAGGATAGTCTGAAGTACTTCAGAACCAAAAGAGGCTCTATTTTCCAGATGTGATGTCCAATTTGTAACGTGAAATAAAGGTATGAGCCTTGGACCATGTAGCTACTGCACAAATGTCATCAACAGACATTCTTGACCAAAAAGCCGATGTTGCAGCCATAGATCTTATTGTATGAGCTCAGGGAGGTTTTGGCAACGCCATACCCTTCTGAGAGTGAAACCATGAGATACAGTCTGTAATCCATTTAGCTAGAGTGACTTTAGAAACTGACTGACCTAGGTGATTTAGAGAAAAGGACACAAAAAGCTGGCCTGACTGGTTTTGTCCTGTGGAGGTTAAAACATAATTGCTTATGTACGTCAAGAAGGTGTAGCACTTACTCTCCTTTATTTGCAAAATATGGAAAGAGAACAGGCAAGTAAATGGATTGGTTAATGTTATTTTCAGAAGGTACCTTAGATAAAAAACAGAAGGGCTAGTCCACAGAGAAACCCTATCTTTGTGGAAAATAATTTAAGGAGTTTGTGCTGAAACAGCTTGTTGTTCAGAAATTATTTTTGCTGAAGTTATAGCTACCAAGAAAGCTGTCTTCCATGACAGAAATTTTAGGTAAAATTTGTCTGAAGGTTAAAAGGGTTTTTGTGTCTAACCTTCGAGTACTACACTAAGATCCCAAGGTGGTGAGGGATCCTTTACTGGAGGCCTTAGCAGAAAAATGCCTTTCATAAAAGCTTTAAAGCTTTACGCAATCTAGAAGAAGTTAAGGAAAAGGCTTTATTCCCTGTGTGGAAATTTGAATTGCTGCCAACTAAAGTTCAATTGTAGAGAAACTAGCACCATCTTTGAAAAAAGTTGTCAGAAATTGAAGACTAGCCAACATTGATACAGAAAAAGGATCAATGTTCTTATCTGATGCCCAAAGAGATAATCTTTTCCACTTGCTTTTATAAATTTTTGTTTTGGTAGAATCCCTTTGAGAAGCCAAAATAATGTTATGACCTGGGGAATAAAACCTGGACTGTCCATTACTGGAAGTGGTGAAACCATGTGGTCAACTCAAGGGCCTGAATGTTTGGGTGTTAAATCCTTGAGTGAGACAGGAGATCCTGAGTGGGTTCCAGTATCCATGGATGATAAAGATGAAACTGTAGAAAGGGGAAACCATATTTGCTGAGGCCAGAAAGGGGCAATGAAGATTACTGAGCTGTTCAGTCTGCTTGCTTTCTGCAAAAATCTTGGAGTCAGGTGAAAGAGCAGGATAAGCATAAAGGAGACCTGATGGCCAAGCGTGAAGAAGAGCATCTCTTGGTGATTTCCCTTGAGGGGGATCAGAATGAAGAACTTGTTGCACTTGCTGTTGAGAGCAGTGGCAAATAGGTCGGAGCAAGGTCGGCTACAACACCTGAAAATCATATTCACTACTGAATGATTGATAGACTATTCATGAGGGAGCAGAATTAATCTGCTTAGTTTGTCTGCAAGCATGTTCATTTCCCTGAGATGTGCACTGCAAAAAGAAAGATGTCTGATGAGATCACCCATTCCCAACTCTCATGGCCCCTCTGCAAAGGGGGGAAGATTGGGTTCCTCCTTTCTTGTTGATGTACCAGACTACATACATGTTGTTGGTATGAACTGCAATAATACCCAACGGAAGAGCATCTTGAAACACCTGCAATGCTAAACGGACTGGTCTCATTTCTAAGACAATGACTTACAGCTTGGTCTCTTGGGGAGACCATATGCCTTGGACTGTTCTTCCCAAGACATGCCCCAACCCAACCCACCCCAGTTGAAATGCGTCCGTGGTCACTGTGGCTACTGGGTTCGGTAGAACAAATGGTCTGCCCAGAAAAAGCTAATCTGATTTTATCCAGCAGTGAATGTGTCAAGGTGAGTTTTACTTGAAAAGATGGGTATTGATGTAGAATGGAGCACTGTATAGCTAGAGTCCATTGAAAAACTTGCATAAAGAAGCATGCCAGAAGTAATAGTACTGTGGCAGCTGCCACTGACCCAAGTGCTCGAAGCACTAACCTTGCTGGGGGAGATGAATGAGAAAGAATAGCCTGAACCTGATTTCTGATAGAAGTAATACGGTGGATAGGCAAAGATGCCATTTGTCTAGATGTGTTTAAAACTGTCCCACTGAATTCCAGACTCTGTACTGGTGAAAGTTTTGATTTGGCAAGTTTTATCATAATGTCCAAAGAGTGGCAAATCTGGAGCAAATAGCTCCTGGCATGTTGAAGTTGATGCTTGGAAGAGGCGTTTAGGAGCCAGTCGTCTAGATATGGAAACATCTGGAATCCCTTCAGTCTCAATTGCACTGCTACTACTGCCATGCATTTGGTAAACACCCTGAAGGCTATGGTGATTTCAAAGGGCAGAGCTCTGAATTGGTAATAACTGGATCCCAGCAGAAAACAGTGTCTTCTGGATCATCTGACTATTTTGATATGACAGTATGTGTCCTCAAGATCTGTAGAGCACATCCAATCGTCCTTGTGCAGAAAGGACTGAAGCATGACCTTTCGAAACTTTGCTTTCTTTACATACTGATTCAATTTGCTTAGATCCAAAATGGGTCTGAGGTTCCCTGTTTTCTTTGGCACTAAAAAGGAAGTGTGAATAAGTCCCAAAATCCTATCTGGTCTGTTGGAGGGACCTTCTGGATAACTCTCTTGTTTAGCAGTTTCTGCATTTCTTGTGCTGCTGCCTTCCTCTGACTGGGTAGAATGTTGGGAAGTTCCTTTCTCTGACCATGAGGAAGAATGGAAAATAGTATGCAATAACCTCCAGATAGTATTCTTCGCACCAATGAATCTTTTGAGAAGTTTGTCTAGGCATTCAGATGCAAAGAGAATAGATTCCCGACTGCTTCCAGTGTAGGACACAGTTGGGCAGTACTGCAGGAGTGCAAATAGGACCCGTCGAAAACAGAATCTCTAAAGCCCTGGTTTTGTGGGCCTCCTCTGCCTCTAGGAAGACGTCTACCATTGAAATTTCTCCACATGAATCCTGGAAAGGATCCTGAGATTTGCAGAACCACATTTTCTTACTGCCTCTTTGGTTCCTAGAGAAGGGCCATTGAGGGGCAGAAAACTTGATCCCTACTTTTTAGCTGGGGGTTAGCGTATCCTTTACTGAATGCCAAAAACAAGAATGTGCCATTGAATGGGGCATTAAAGGACATCTTAAAAGGTTCCACAAAATCGCATAGACGCATCCAAGCATGTCTCCTTATGGTGATGCCTGAACCGGCTGCTCATGAGGTATCTTCAGCTGTGTGAGAGAGTAACCTCATTGAAGCATTTGGTAAGGATAAAACTGTGGCCAGTTAGGTGGATGTTCTTTTGAAATCTTCAGCAGACATGGACTCAAGAGTATTTGAAAGTTCCTTAGTCAAATCTCTTCGAAGTCTAGTAAAATGTATCAGATAGTTCAGTGACCTCAGGGCGAAGGTAGCGGAGACAAGAACTCACTTTCCAAATCTGTCCAATGATCTAGATTCTAGGTTAGGCAGATGGACAGCAGACCTCTGTTCTGCTAGCTGTTTCTTAGTGGTTGCTGCCACCACAGCATCAAATGGGACTCCCTTGCTTTAGTGGGATCTTTCTGCAGGTGGTGCCAAAAACTTGTTAGGGAGCTTATGGAAGGGTTTGATAGAATCCAGCTCCTTCCATACCCAGTGAAAAAACAGGTCAATTAGTTCATCTATGGGGGGGGGGTGACCCAAGATGTAAATGGGCCAGAATCAAAAGCCTCTAAGAATACCAATTCTTCAGGAAAAGGAGTTTGGGATGACCATCCAGCTTTCTGCTTTAGAATCTCTAGAATATCTCCAAAGGAGATGCCATCCAGTGATTATCTGGGGGATCGTTCTTCATCAAAATCAGTGTCTTACGTGAGAGACTCCAATGGGGGCCTGTGTGTGTCTTTTTACATGCCCTCTTCCAGGGACCTCTTCTGAAAAGATATCGGAAGAGAACAGAAAGCTACTGAAAGTGTCTGGAGGTCCATTGGAACTGGCTGTCCATGTAGAATAGGCCTGACTGACTCAGAAGCAATTGGAGTAAAGGGGTAGGATCTGAACTATGAGAAGATATGTCTCTCTGGAGAGAAAAAGCCCTTTCCATCACCTCAAAGGCTGAGGGCCCAGGAAAAGCCCCAATCCACACCTTGGAGCCAAAGCGTCTGAAGAAAGTAGATTACGGCCACCCCCACATCCGTGCCCCAAAAGGCAAATCAGATCTGAACTGTCTATGGCAGAAGCTCTGAGGGGAAGAGACGGATCTGACAACAATGGAGCTGAATTCACCCCCCCCTTGGTTCCATTTCCAACACCAACTCAGAGGCTAGTTCTAATCTGAGGGTATTGGAACAGAACCCATCAGAGAAATATCACAGTGGAGGAGGAACCTTTTCTCAGATCAGACGCCAAACCTCTCAGGGATTTTGGATCCTGGGGATCCAAAACCATGAGTCAGATTGGATAAAGGAGATAGAATGGACTTTGAGTTTGCACCACAAATCCAGCAGGGGAAAGAGCTGGCAGGACCCCCATCTGAATCGGAGCTCTGAGAAATTTTCGCATCATCCTATCAACATCTGCCTCTGATAAACTTCTAGAGAACATAGAAGACATTGTGAAAGGGGGCCTGGAATGTTTCTTCAGAGTCTGAAACAGTTGTACAGACAAGGAGGGCAAAATGGGTTTTACCATGTACCCAGAAGTATGGCTCCTATGACAAGTATCCAAAGATCCATCCTTGGTCTATTACTCTTCTCTCTATTTACCAATCAACTCTTATCCTCCATTCCCAATGGCTCAGTAGAACAATATGCTGATGATACCACCCTCATATGTGCAGCCCACACATGAGATGACCTACACTCCCTAACCCAAAACTGTTTTTCACTAGCCGAGACCTGGTTCACTAACTCTCAGCTTATTCTCAACCCAAAGAAAACAAAATTACTTCTCTTCAGCCCATGTAGATCCCCTCCCCCAAGTCACAACTTTAGCATCATGTCCAGTAACAATACCTTGCTCACCCCAACCACCCACACTAAACTGCTTAGGTGTTGAGATACATAAAATTTAACATTCATATTGACCTTGCTATCAAGAAGGTCCATAAAAAACTTGGATTGCTCTATCGGAACAAACAATTTTTCACTAAACACACCAAAGCTACTATAGCACATCTGTCTACCCTCCTCTATGCATCCCCAATACTAAACAACCTTTGCAAGACTGACCTTAACAAACTTGAATCTTGTTACAATAAGATTGCCAGGTTTGCTACTGAGTCCTCATATCGTACCCATCACTGTGTTTCTCTGAAACAACTTAACTGGCTGGAGCTGCCTCAAATACTTCAACTCAATCAATTATCATTAGCTCACAAACTATATTTCCACCCTCATAAAACCCCAGTACTCCAGAAGTACTACCTTATTCCACAGCTAGATCTCCAAGATCTAGTACCCAAAACCGTGTAGATGTCATCAAACTTAACAATGATGCTGGGAAATCTCTCTTCAGTTACTCTTTTTCTAAAGCCTGGAATTCCCTGCCTACCCACTTGACCTCCAATAGCTCCACTAAGCAATTTAAAAAACTCCTCAAATCACACTTTATGAATAACAGGCTATGTTCATGTGCCTCCCCAAGCTAACTACTTACTTTACAAGCTACTTCCATCTATAACCCAACATCCATACATTATGAGTGCATCCTACTTTTATCACATTGATAGTACTAATATCATGATTTTAACTTAGATTTGATTTTTAGCACCATAAAAAGTTCATCATAGTATGCATCCTAATGAATGTGCTATTATTAGTGATTCCTGTACCAGGTTTGATCTCTATATCTCCACACAGGTCATCAGTATGTTTTCTAACAACTGCTGATATGACTGTTTCCTCTGCTAGATCTGATCTCTTGTTTAGTGCCAAGAAACGTGTTTAAGAATGGATATTGTTGTTTTAATGTTTCGTATGCCATTATTTTCTTGTAACTTCCTCCAAAAAGCTATATAATCTTGTGCTGTTTACTATGTTTTAAATGAATATTCACTGATTTTTTGCTTGTTAATACTAACTGCTGTACTATGTTATAACTCAATATTCACTGATTTTGCTTGTTAATACTTACCGTTGTATATATGCAATAATCTGGAGCTTTTCTCCCCAGGCCTCTGCTGAAAATGGACCTGTGTCCAGTCAGACTTTCCTGGTTAACAAATGTAAAATAAAATAAAATAAATAAATAAATGTACTTGGTTTTGAATCCAAGGACTCAGGATCCACCACGGATATCATTGGTGAAGGACAAATGACTAACGAAGCTGAAACCTTTGGATCGAAGGATGGTTTCAGGTTCGAGGGTAGACAGAGAGACTTCAAATCCGAAGATGTCTAATCTATAATTTTCCCCTAGGCTCCGATGAAGACCTGGAGGACTTTGGTGGAGACCTTTTCTTCTGCTCCAAAACCACTTTGCTGGAATTTGAAGAGGTTTGAGCCCCGGAAGATGAAGTTAACAGGAAGTAAACCTTTCAGTATAAACTTATTATGTCTGTTAACAGAAGATCTAGAATTAAAAGTAGAGCGGACTGTACAGGCCATATTTAAATGGTCAGGACCAAGGCAATAAACACACTCTTTGTGGGCATCTGAGTTTGGGATCTTATGCCTACAAGAAATGCATTTTTAAAACCCATAGGTTTGTCAGACATGGCAGCTAGAAAAAACTATCAGATAAACTAGACAGAATACAATAACGATTTTTTTTAACAAAGAATACAGAAAGATAAACTTGCCACCAGTTGTAATAATTACAATATCTTATCAAAAATTAGGTATAGAAAAAGAACCAACAATGGTACTAAAGACTATAAAAAATTAGTAGAGAAAAGTTTAACAGAAAAGATCAATATATCCCTAACAGTAGTGACAGCTAAGAGGGAGGTAAGCAAGGAAAAATTTTTAAGGTTTATAACAGAGATTCATAAAAGTTTTAGTAGAAAATCTATAAAGAAAACTTCCTTAGAAATGCTCGAGAGTGATACCTACGTGTAATCATGATGGTGGCAAATGAAAGCTGAGGCAATAGGGATAGAGTGGGGCATTATGGGTGGAGGGAGGAGCTTAAGAATTGGATCTGAAATCTGCAGCAGAGTCAGATCCGAGGATCGGATCCATAACCCATAAGTGAGGAAGAATGAAAAGGACAACATCAGATCAATGTACTAGTTTTCTACTCATCTCTCAGCTGTTTAAACTTATTAACAATGAGACAACTTCCCTCCATCAACCTCAGGACTATTCACAGATTCACGGACATACAATCTTAGAAGTTAACCACTAAAGTTATCTCCTCCAAACTTCCCAAACCAGGCTTTAGTGCACAAACCATTCTTTCTCATTCATTGGTTCCATACTGTGGAAATCTCTCCTTTCTTTTCTTAAAGATCATTCCTCTTACCCCGTTTTTTGTTAAGAACTAAAAGCACATTACAAAACACAAGGAAAATGTCAGTGTCAGTGGCATAAGAGGCAATACACATTTGGTGCAGAAGGCTGTGGGTATTCCCACTCCAGGTGGACCAACCGATGACACTGCAGTACAATATAAAGGGGTTGCTGAAATCTTGTGTGTATTGTCTTTACAATGAGATGTCAAACCCTGGTTCCATTTGAGATGGCTGTAGCTCAGTTAAGTGTAACAGATCTTACGATACCTACTGAAAAGAGCAGGAGAAACTCCTAGATGTCCTGACAACATTTCCCCTAGCAGTATAAGTACATACATACATATATATATACATATATATATATACATATATATATATATATATATATATATATATATATACATACATATATATATATATATATATATATATATATATACATACACACACACACATATACATACATACATACATATATTTCAGGCACGGGCATTAATGCTCTTCTAGCCTGCTAATATAAGAAAACAGCTGTTCCCATAATAAGCGTCCAGACTGCTCTTAAAAATATGTAAACTATTGTTTGCTTCAATATAATTTGGTAGTCTGTTCCATGCATCACCTACATTCCCAGAGTACCAATTAGTACACTTCTCATGCCTACAGAATCTTCTGCATACTTTGTCTGATAATTATCTACTACTTTGTCTGATAATTATCTACTACTGTTTGATAACCCCAAACATTTCCAGAGGTAGTTGTCTCTAAATGCCCTATATACGAGTAAGATATCCTCTTAGATATCTATATGAGACACTACAATTTCAGATTAGTCTTTCATAATAACTTAATTTTCACACCCATGGATGCTCTTGGCATATTTTCACTATACTGTTTCCAGCTTACTCATGCTTGTTTTCTTATAAGGTTTCCATATTGCTATTCCATACTCAAGTTTGAGCCGAATGTAATTAATAAACAATGATTTCACTATTTATGATTTCCCAGACTTTATAAATCACTTTTATACAACCTATAATTCTATAACTATAATTAACTAATTGGTTGATATGATCAGAAAAACTCAAAGCTGGATCTGCTCATATACCCATGTCCTTAAATGAGTCTACAGTTTCAATTACTGTGTGCTGTATTAAATATTCACCTGTCAATTTACATCTCCCAAATCTCATATGCTTAGTTTTTGATGCATTTATCAGCATATTATTCTCCTGTGACCAAATGGTCAATTTATTCAAGTTCAGAGTAGACTCTGTAGAGCATTCTCCTATATTTGTGAGCATGAGGTCCAGTATGTTGGAGCTTGTAGTGGGAGAGCTCATTATTTGGTCAAGGGTGTTTGTATTTACGAAGTCCAATAATCTCTGTGTCTATAGATTTCAGACCATGTAGGATTCTCAACAGAGGGGTAATTAAATTGTCCCATGAACATGGTGTTATGTTGGATAGTAAATGCCTTCAGTAGGTCAAAATATGCACTTCGAGCTTTTTTGGACATGGAGGGTGACCTACAGCTGGCTAGGATATGGTATGGGATTTTGTCTACGGTGATGTGCACATGTAGGGACTTCAGCACATTATCCTGTTTGACCATCCTAGAGGTATGCGTGTTATTAATGTATACCGAAACACCTCCACCTTCAGGTCTCGTCTGTGAAGTTACTAGTCTAAAAGTGTAGATGGCACTGAAACCTTGCACTGGTTGGGTACTTTCTGCTGCTTTAAACTATGTCTCTGTAACTGCACAGATATCCATACACTACAGCGTGAGGAGGGCTTGGAGGGAGTGCATTTTTTTTTTTTATTTAGCCTCCTGGCACTGATAAATAACACCTTGAGGTACTGCTGAGTTGACTTTGGAACATCAGTAGGTTTGTCAGTGTGGCACTGCATAAAAATGGCACTATTGGGGGAGAATAAAGTTTTAGCCAGTGTTTGTAAGCTTCAAGGGGGAATGGTGTAGACCATCCTTGGCAAATCAACATGATCCGAGGCATAGCTATGACAGCGGGTGGTCTAGGTGATCTTTGTTGTTTAGGAAGATTGCTTTCAAGTGCCTCAGCATATGTTAGTCTATGTGTGTGTTGTGTGTAGTTTTGACAACGTGATGTGAACTTCTATGCGACAATGTGTCACTTTGCAAGTAAACATCTCGCATACTGTGTCTGATTCTTTAAGGATTAAGTGGTTGTCAGTAAACACGAGACAGTTGCTACATTGTCTCAAGATGCCTATCTCCACCAAAATGGCTACAGAGAAGTTACGAAATTACATATCCATACTGCCCAGTGCTTTGATTGGTGAGCTACAAGGGGGTGGTGTATTGGGGTTAGAAAGCTATTAATGGTGCTTTGTGGGTAAAGACTAGTAAAGGCGCTTTACTGGGGCGGACTATGCTAAAAAGTACTAAATTCTACTAATTTTAACATTTACACAATACTGAATTCTACTAAATCTGTAGGTACTGCCACTCGACACCCATCTAGCTGCTCTAAGCTTGTTGGTGCACAAGGTATTTGCACTATATTGCTGCTTTACAGGTTACAGTTTTATGGGCTATCCAGTGCAGTACTGATTTGCTGGGTAGGCAGGGTAGATAAATAGCTTATACAACAGTCAATAGCAATGAAAACATGGGAGGGAGGAACTCTGGAAATCAGGTAATCATAAGGGGTGGAGAGTAGAGGCACAACAGCAACAGAAAGGTGGGAAAGCTGATAAATTTTCAAGGAAAAAGTAGGCTAGCAATCAAATAAAAGCAATATTGGAGCTTTTCAGAAACTTTAGGTTAGTGTGTTAGTGGGGGGAGGAGCAGACACAGAAAGAAAGCTAATAAATGATAAGCAGAATATAAAAGCACTGAAAAACAAACTAAAGCCGAGATGATTCTCTCACTATTGAACTTCTACCACAGTTTAAGGCACTAGATTATGCAGAAATTTACCTGTACCACTGTTTATGGAAAATGCAGTAATAATAAATGATTAAGGCACAAATGTGGTAGTGTGGAGTTCTGCCACAACTGTGAATTCAACTACAATAATTTGGCATGGCAGGGTTTACAATAAAAAAAAAAGAAGTTAAATACTCACCATAACATTCCATATTTGTTGTCCTTTAATCTCTCCTTTATTCTTGAAATATGGGTTCAGAACTGATCCTTGGTTCCAACTCAGTCGCATACTACAGCTCGAGAGCTTTCACTGGCACGAGGCTACATTCTATCCCAGAATGCCTAGCGACTATTGCCCAGATCTCGTTTGAGAGAACTAACCACTAGACTAAATAACCAGAGTTAAAGGACCACGAAGGGCAAATGTTGATAAAACATATACTTTTTATCTAGTGATGAATTTCTGCACCTCTGAAAGCTGTGTGCCACAAAGTATTAATTCCTAATTTTATATATATTTTTTATCCTAGTTTGCCTTCATGGGGGCAGGCATCCTGCTGAGAGATCTGACTAAAAATGCAGTATGACAGCTGTGTTCTGACTGTGCTTCTCAAACATTTTGGAAATATAGAGTATATTTTAGAGCATTTATTATAACTGCAATTGCCTTAATATTGCTACAACTCAAGTGCTCTAGGTTGCACTGCATCTGAAGTGTTTGTGTGTTTTAGCTGCCTTTCTATATATATATAGACTTCTCTGTATATGTAGACTAGTTACTTATTCTGCTGTGTTAGTGCCTCTTAAATCGTTTTTCAGTTGTGCCCCTGCCTTGCTTCATTAAAAAAGTTTTAAATTGCTAACTTTGTAGAGTTTTAGTTGCATTTACTGTTTAGGACTACACACTCAAGTGTGTTAGCCTTTTCTTTGTTTATTTACTGTATTATTGCATTCTTTAGCCTGTTTCAACAAAAAAAAATACTATCTTGTTTGCTCGTTTCCCACCTTTTCTAGCCAGTCCATATCCCAGGCTTTGCTTGTCTCAGGACTTTTTATTTCTGTGCTCAGAGCTATCCAGACCTTGTTGTGGTAGAGGGAAGTCCTACTGCTTACCAGTGGGACTGGTGAGCATTGTACTGCCTATTTAATGCTAGAGGAGTGGTTTCCAGCTCTGAAATTGTAATTTTATTAGCCTTTTTTGGGCTGATTGCTATCCCTTTCAACTTTCTGGCTTAAAAACGTGTGTGTTTGCACATTTTTCACATTGTGCAGCACTGCGAGGCTACAGTTAAAACTATTCCAGGTGCCAGAAAGTCTGCTCTTCAAATTTTCCCTTAGAACTAGCTGGTTTCTCAGAGGTAGCACTAAAATCTGAACCCCTGTGACTAGCACTTGCTCTAGAACCTGCTGGAAAGCACTAGGAAGCCTGAAACTGATTCAAGCACTCAGCTTTCCTTGTCAATAAGGAGAAAATAATCATAGGCACTAAACAGCCTATAATTGCTAAGTACCTTGTAAAGGTAAGAAAAAACAGCTCTTAAACTTTACAAAAAAGCACATAAACAGGCATGTCCAAGGGTCAGCTTCCGGTGATTTCTCCTGTCCACCTGCTGAATCTGGGCAACTGCCTCCTGTACACAGACAATCCTCTCCTCCTACCACCCAACAATACAACCTGCGAGAGATGCACTTACATAGCCAAACTGGAAGCAAAGCTCTCTCCGGCCAAGATTGTGCTAGACAGTCAAGAGGAGAAGGTTAACACCTGCATTACACCTCAAGCAACTCACAGGCCTTCAAAACCCACACCATCAACACCCACACATAGCAACACTAAACCCACATATGCGGAGGCCCTTAACATTAACCTGCCCAAGCAACAAGGACCTCCGAAGTCGAAACGCAAACAAACACCAGTCACAACCAAAGTGACACATAGCTCACAACACCAGTGTGGCACCCAACAACAGCCCCTAAGGTAAGACAATGTACCCAACACTTTATTCATAGGTGACTCTATAGTCAGGCACACTGATGTCCCACTCACCAGGATGAACAAGGAGAAAATTAGTCAGCTGCCAGGATCCGCCACATAACGCATGCACTCAAGTCACTCCACAACAAGTACAAATATGACTCTTGTCATTGTCCATGCTGGAGTGAATGACTTGAGACGTACCTCCCTGGACTACATGAAAAGAGACATGGAAGAGCTCTTGGATCATGTGACCCAGGCAGGTATGACCCTAGCCTTGAGTAGCAACCTGCCTTCGCCCAGAATGACACCACAGTATAAGGACAAAATGATTGACTTCAACAATTGGCTAAGCTTCTGGTGTCATTCAAAGGGGATCCAGTATTTGTCTGCCTGGGAAGACATGATCAACAAACCACGATGCTTTGCCAGAGATGGTCTGCACCTGTCAGCCCTGGGATTCAGGTTACTGTCTAAAGGTCTTGCCACCCCTATAGTGCCTTTTTTAGGCAAGGTTCAAAGGATAAAACCACCACCGTAACAGATACAAGCACGCAAAATCTGAAGGTTATGCTACTCAATGCTAGAAGTCTAAACCTCAAAATGCACTCTCTCGAGGCACTCTTAAAAATGGAGAACATCGATACCTGTGCAGTAACTGAGACCTGGTTCAAGGCTCCAGAGAGCACCCCTGCAATACCAGGCTACAATTCTTACCACACTTTTCGGCCACAAAACCAAGACTGAAACACTAAAGGTGGAGGAGTGTCCATATTCACAAAGGATATTCACACCTCCAGGCTAGTTGCCCAACACAATGCATCTGAAATTCTCCAGGCGCAACTAACACTAGGTAAGACTGCAATCCAAACTGTAGCTTGCTACAGATCCCCCACCATGCCCCAAGATTCTCACTACACCTTTCTAGACATACTGGAAAATATTAAGATACAACCAAACACCCTAATACTGGGTGATTTCAACTACCCTGCCATTAACTGGGAAAACTACTCGGGTACCAACTCATTTTCCCAACGGTTCTTAGAATTCATAAATTCCAACGCCTTGGATCAACTAATCCACTGTCCCACCAGGGGCGCCAATATCCTAGACCTGGTCATTACCAACATGGGAGATAGATGCTTCGCACCAGTGGTCACCCCCTCATTGGTCAGGTCTGACCATAAGCAAATCACCTTTGACATCCACATCCCACCCCCACCCCCCAGTAAGGAAACCTCCTTAAAAAAACTTCTCCAAAGCTAACTTTATGCCACTTAAGTCAGAAGTGACAAACTTCACAACACCCACACAGACGGGATCTGGAAGTTTGACTGCAGAATCCTACACTAAGGCACTGTACGAGCACATCCACTCATGTATGAATCCTGCCATCCCAAATTGAACCAAGATGCTCTTCTCCAAAAAAGGAAGCCAATCTGGTGGTCCTCTGCTATAAACAAACTATACAACAGAAGGAAAAAAACTGCTGCAGAAAAGAGGAAAATCCCAGGATGCAAAAAACTCCCTCACCAGCCTCAGTAAGAAGCTGAGATCCCTCATAAAATCCTCAAAAGCTAGTTACGAAAATAAAATTGCCAAAGATTCCAAAGACAACCAACAAGGCATTCTATAGTTAAGTCAAGAATCTAAATGGCAATGCTCAGATCTGCTCAGAGCTACAACAGAATGGCATTAAATACACTGATCCCAAGGATATTGCCAATATCTTGGCAGATTGATTTAGTGCCAACTTCACCCCCTCTCACCCCCTAAAGGGCCCATCTAAATACCAAAAGACTGCCAAAATCCGAAAATCACGGCCACACAGGTAGAAACCACACTCTCCAAAGCTAGAAATACAGCATCCATGGGACCAGATGACATCCCAGGCTGTGTGCTACATGAACTACAAAATGAATTGGCACCTCACCTAAGTGGCATGTTTAATCATAGCCTCACCACAGGCTTCATGCCCACTGAGTGGCGCACAGCTACAGTTATCCCACTCTACAAGGGAGGATCCGCCTGGGATCCCGGGAACTACCATCTCATCAGTCTGACAAGTCTGATCTGCAAGGGCATGGAATGCATGATCATGGAACTTATAAACAAAGACATTGGCAACCTTCAAACACAGGACCCCACCCAGTTTGGGTTTGTGAAGGGCCGATCTTGTCTCCTGAATCTGACTGACTTCTTCAAATCAGTCTCCAGAGCTGTGGACGAGGGTAAGGTGGTCCACACAGCCTATCTGGACCTTGCCAAGGCCTTCAACACCATCCCCCACTCTGGAATCATAAATAAACTTACTAAGCTGGGCATAAATCCCTATGTCAATCGATGGGTTGCCAACTGGCTTACTGACAGAACCCAGACTGTAAAAGTAGCCAACTCCAAATCCAGCTCCAGACAAGTGACAAGTGGAGTACCTCGGGGTTCAGTCCAGGACCACTCTTGTTTGGCATCTACTTCTCTGAAGTACAAGCCAGTACTAAGGGATTCTGGCTAACAAAGTTCGCAGATGACTGCAAACTGGGAGCCATGATTGAATCCCCAAATGATGTGGATATTCTACAAAAGGGCCTTACAGAAACAGATGCCTGGTGCCAGAGCCATGGGCTCAAGCTTAATGCCAAGAAATGTATAGTTATCCCCTTTGGAAAAAAACATGTACCCATGAATTACCACATAGGTGGCAGGGCACTAAACATCAAAAGTGTGATGAGAGACTTAGGGACACAGGTGGACAGTGGTCTCACTTTCGATAATCACATCGCCACAACAGTCAGGAAAACCTTCTATGTGGCACACCTCATCACTAAGGGTTTTTCATCCAGAAAAAAGGAGGTCAATGTCCCACTGTACTCGTACTCGTTCCTCATTAAACCCATTATAGAGTATAATGCCCCATTTGGTATGTACCTCACAAGACATCTACAACAGCTGGAAAGGCCACAGAAAATACTTCACTAAAAGAATCACAGGCCTAAAGCAGATGCCATATGCTGACCGTCTAAACAAACTCCAGCTATACTCTGTGGCATATCGTCTACTCAGAGGCGATCTCTGCTTAACATACAAGGCCATGTCAAACCCTGAGCTGTTGGACATGCTCCACTTAAAGAAATCCCAATCCCTCAGAGCCACACGCTCCAAGGATCTAAACCTTGTCATCATAATGAACAAAACATGCTGGAGGGATAGGTTTCTGACCCAGAGACTCCCCATACTCTGGAATAAACTGCCCATACATGTCAAGCAGAGCGCCTACCTGGCCCTCTTCAAAAGGAACCTTGATGATTGCATGGGAGATAGAAGATTCACCCTGGGGATCATGTCAGTCACCCTGCTAGACAGGAGTCCAGAGAAGTAAATATTGTGGGAAGAAATATCCAGGGAATTGTTATGGCTAGGCTTGCATAGGCCCTAGGGCTGATAGCCTAGTACCAACCTATGAACCTAAAAAGTAGCCCTACCATTTGTTGTCAGATTAGACTTCCACTCACTTAACATGGAAAACCAGAAAAAAACTGCCAAGTTTAAGAGACTGGCAGATTATGTGTCGCTGACTGGTTTGTGCTGAGTTTTACAAATGTTGTAGCTAGTAATGTACTACACATTCTCTGAAAAAAATCTTGCAAAAGTGTCAACAAATTACCGAGATAAAAAAGACTGTTTACAAAGAGCAGTTTTGTTAGTTGCAGTTCCTGACCAAGTTTCTCCTCCCATTTGCCCTCCTTCAATGAGCCAGGATAAAGAACTTATGTACTCACCATAACGTTCCATCTGAGTAGTTATACTTCATTTTTCTGCAACCAGTGGGTATATGAATCCATATCGGATCCGAGCCGGCAACTTTTTTTCTAGCATCTGCTCCAAGCTCCGAGCTCCTCCCCTTACCCATAATGCCCTACCATCTCCTATCTTCCCTCAGATCGAGTTTGCTGCAACTAACAATATACATGTAACTCAACCCAATAAACCAAACCTAAAAACAGGATAAGGTCCGGGGGATGGAGAGAGGGAATGTTGCAGAAAAATGAAGTATAACTACTCAGATGGAACGTTATGGTGAGTACATAACTTCTTTATCTGAAGTAGTTAACTTCATTTTATCTGCAACCTGTGGGACAGAGTCCCCAGCTACTCCGATCCTGGGAGGCCCTTATGGAAGGATATTCCTGAGCACCGCAGAGCCAAAGGATGCTCTACCCCTCGAAATAAGATCCAATTTGTAGTGGGAAATGAAGGTATGTGAATTGGCCCATGTCGCTGCTGCACAAATATCGTCCAAAGGTACCCTGGACCAAAAAGCAGCAGAAGTCGCCATGGACCTAGTAGAGTGAGCATTAACTATACGAGGAGGAGATAAACCTTTTGCTTTGTAGGCGTGTGAAATGCAAAGAGTGATCCATCTGGCTAAAGAAACTTTAGAAATAGCTTTTCCCATAAACGCTTTGGAAAAAGAAACAAACAATTTGTCAGCCTTGCGGAAAGACTTCGTTCTGTGAAGATAAAAACAAAGTTGTCTACGAATATCTAACAAATGGAGTTTGTATTCACCTTTATTTTGGAAGTTGGGAAAGAAAATGGGCAGATTAATGGACTGGTTTATGTTTGCTTCAGATGCCAATTTAGGTAAGAAGGAAGGGTTAGTACGGAGGGGGACCCTATCCTTATGGAAGACCAAATATGGAGGCACGGCAGACGGAGCTTGAAACTTGAACTTAGCCGATGTGATGGCGACTAGGAAAGCTGTCTTCCAGGACAAATATTTTAAGTCCACCAAAGCTCCAGGTTTGAAAGGAGGAGCCAACAATGCCTGTAAAACAAAAGTAAGGTCCCAAGGAGGTACAGAATCCTTGACAGGGGGCCATAACAGAAAAGTACTTTTAAGAAAAGCCTTACACAGCCTAGAGGAGGCAAAGGCCATATTGTCTTCACCAACATGAAAACTGGAAATGGCTGCCAATTGTACTTTCACTGTGGAGGAACTAGCTCCTTGTTGAAAGATACCAGAGAAGTCCAACACCGCTGGAACAGAGGCTGTAAAGGGATCTATTTTTCTCTGTGAGGCCCAAATGGAAAAGCGCTTCCATTTACTGCAATAAAGTTTCCTAGTGGAGTCTTTAAGAGAGGCCACCAGGATGGATTTTACCTGGGATGAAAGACCGGGAGTTCTGGCAATTAACAGAGCTGGAGCAACCAAGCTGTTAGCTTGAGGCTGCCCAGATTGGGCAGACATGTCCCCAACGGATAGGAAATTAGATCCGGGCAGGGATCCAGAACCCATGGGGGAGCTAAGAGATGAGACCCAAAGGAATGGGAAACAAACCTGACGAGGCCAGAACGGGACAATCACGTTGCACCGTAGTCGACAAGCTTTCTGAAGAAACTTTGGAATGAGTGGTAAAGGTGGATAAGCATACAGAAGCCTGGGGGGGCCAAGCATGGACTAGAGCGTCTCTGGGGACTTCCCCTGGTGAGGGAATCAGAGAGAAGAACTCGCTGCACTTCGCATTGGAAGGAAATGCGAAGAGATCATAACAAGGCTGACCCCATGCAAGGAAAATCTCCTCCACTACTGACTGTTTCAGAGACCACTCATAAGGCATCAGAATGGCCCAACTCAATCTGTCCACTAAAATGTTGGAGCGCCCCGGGATGTGCGTTGCAATCAGAAACCGACGGGTGGAAATCGCCCATTCCCACACACTCATGGCCTCGCGACATAGGGGGTAGGATCTGGTTCCCCCCGGCTTGCTGATATACCAGACGACCGACATGTTCATAGGTTCATAGGTTTATACTAGGCTATCTGCCCTAAGGCATTTATAAGCCTAGCCCAAAGTTATGTGGCTTACGCCACCCCTTATGTTAGAAATAATGTGCCCATTAGTTTGTTGTGCCTCTGTCCAGCAGTGACACAGAGATGATTCCCGGGGTAAACCTACGATCTCCCATCCACCGGTCGAGATTTCTCTTGAACAGAGCCAGCGAGGTGCTCTGCCTCACATGGACCGGGATTTTATTCCACAGCATGGGGAGTCTCTGGGTGATAAATCTATCCCTCCAGCACGTCCTATTTATATCCGTGCTAAGGTTTAAGTCACTTGCTCTAGTGGTTCTGGTGGATTTGGATTTTTTGAGGTGGAGCATGTCCATTAATTCCGGGTTGGTCATGGCCTTGTATGTCAGGCACAGGTCACCTCTGAGCAGACGGTATGCAACTGAATAGAGTTGGAGTTTCTTCAGTCTGGAGGTATATGACAGGTTTTGGAGTCCCTTTATCCTTTTGGTGAGGAACTTTTGGGGTCTCTCCAAGTGCTGCAGGTGTCGGGTGAGATACATCCCGAATGGGGCATTGTACTCGATCATTGGTCTGATAAGTGAAGAGTACAGGGGAACAATGACCTCACTTGATCTGGATGTGAATCCCTTCATGATCAGATGGGCAATGTAGAAGGTCTTTCTAACCACTTTAGCAACGTGAGTGTCAAACGAGAGGCCACTGTCAACCTGGGTACCCAGGTCCCTGATAACCTCTTCTGTGCTTAGTGGGTTGCCACCTATATGGAAGCTTGGGGTTACCTTGTTTTTCCCGAAGGGTATGACTATACACTTTTTTGCGTTTAACTTCAGGCCATGGCTCTGGCACCAGCTATCAGTTTCCGTGAGACCCCTCTGAAGGATGTCTGTGTCCAATGTACTATCCACTATGGCACCCAGTTTGCAGTCATCCGCAAACTTTGTCAGCCATAGTCCTCCTATGTTTGCCTGTACTTCTAAGAAGTAGATGTCGAACAATAGGGGGCCAAGGACTGAGCCCTGTGGGACACCACTTGTAACCGGCTTGGAGTCTGACATGGCTCCAGCAACTCTAACCCTGTGGGTTCTGTCCTTTAGCCAGTTTGCAACCCATCTTGTGACATATGGGTTTACATTTAAGCTGGTAAGTTTCTCTATGATACCCGAGTGGGGTATTGTGTCGAAAACTTTTGCAAGGTCAAGGTAGGCTGTATGGACTGCCTTTCCCTCATCAATGGCCTTGGTAACTGTTTCGAAGAAGTCGACCAGGTTCAAAAGGCAAGATCTGCCCTTGACAAAGCCAAACTGGGTTGGGTCCAAGGTCTGCAAGTCCTCTATGTCCTTGTTTATGAGTTCCATTATGATCCTCTCCATAGCTTTGCAGACCAGGCTTGTTAAGCTTATGGGGCAGTAATTACCAGGGTCCGTAGAGGCACCACCTTTGTGGAGTGGGACCACAGTTGCCGTACGCCACTCCTTGGGCACATATCCTGTGGTAAGGCTAAGATTAAACAGCTGCCTTATGTGCGGGTTTAGTTCTTCATTGAGTCCATGTAGCACACAGCCAGGGACACCATCCGGTCCCATTGATGCTGTGTTTTTAGCTTTAGAGAAAGCAGCTTTCACCTGCGCATTTGAGATGTCTGGGAGGCTACACTCTGTTGGGATAGTTATCTCTCCTTTTGGGGGGGGAGAGGGGGGTGAAGTTTGCGCTGAACCTGTCTGCCAGTATGTTGGCAATGTCTGTGGGCTGAGTGATCTTTGTATCATTTTGGACTAATTCTGAGCATATCTGGGAGTTTCCACCCAGGTTTCTGACATAGATGAATAAGGCCTTATGATTGTCTTTTGAATCTATGGCAATTTTTTTCTCAAAGTTGGCCTTTGATGATTTTATGAGGGATCGTAGTTTCTTGCTAGTACTGATCAAAGATGCCTTCCCTTTTTGGGATTTTGCTCTATCATGTAATAGCTTTCTCCTCTTATTGTAAAGTTTGTTTATGGCTGGGGTCCACCAGACTGGAAGTTTGCCCTTGGTGGAAAGAGTCTTGGTTTTATTTGGGATTGCCTGATCCATGCAGTCCTGAAGGTGTTCATAGAAGGCATTTGTAAGGGCTTCTGCAGCTTGGGTTGTGGTTTCCATTGGCTCGGGGGCCTTGAAGGATACCACACCAGTCTTGAGTAGTGTGAAGTTTGCTTTAGAGAAGTTCTTCACTGTGGTCTTTTTTGTTTGGGGTGGGAGCGGGATGTGGATTTCTAGTGAGATTAGTTTATGATCTGATCTCACCAAAGAGGGATATACTTCCGGTGTGGAGCATTTTGTCCCCATGTTTGTGATGATGAGATCTAGTATATCTTCTCCTCTTGTGGGGACGGTGACTAGTTGTTCCATGGCATCTGAATTTATGAACTCCAGGAACCTTTGGGCTAGAAAGTTGGGGCTTGAGTAATGTTCCCAGTCTATATTCGGGTAGTTGAAGTCACCCAATATGATGGTGTTTGGTGATACATTTATACCCTCCAGTGTCTTCAGGAAGGCTGTGTGGGTTTCCTGAGTTTGAGAGAGTGGCCTGTAGCATGCTACAAATTGTAGAGCAGTTTTGCCTATGGTTAATTGCACCTGGATGGTTTCCGATGCTTCGTGCGTAGCCACCAACCTGGAGGTGTGGGTATCCTTGATGAATATGGATACACCCCCTCCTTTTGTGGTATGGTCCGGGTTTTGGGGCCGGAACGCATATGAGGTAAAACCTGATAGTGCCGGGGTGCTCTCAGGAGCCTTGAACCAGGTTTCAGTCACAGCACAGACATAGATGTTCTCCATACTGAGAAGAGCCTCGAGTGCGTGCATTTTGAGATTTAGACTTCTGGCATTGAGCAGCATTACCCTTAGTTTCTTCCCGTTTTTGTTTTCTAGGGTGGTAGGTTTAGAATTTGAGCCTTGCCTAAAAAAGGCACTATGGGGGTGGCAAGAGCCTTAGCCAATATCCGGAATCCCAGGGGTGACAGGTGCAAGCCATCCCTTGCGAAGCAGCGTGGCTTGTCAAGCATGTCATCCCAAGCAGACAGACACTGGATCCCCTTTGAATGACACCAGAAATTAAGCCAATTGTTAAAACTGATCATCTTGTCACTATATTGTGGCATCATTCGTGGTGAAGGAAGGATACTGCTCAGGGTCAGGGTCATACCTGCCTGGGCTACATAATCAGAGAGCTCCTCTATGTCTCTTTTCATGTTGTCTGACTGAATTGCAATCAATCCGAGAGGGAGGACTGTGTGAAAGGCATCCAACGCTAAAAGCACTGCTCTCATCTCAAACATTTATGTGCAAATTGGTCTCTGTCTGGAACCACGTGCCTTGGACTGTCCTTCCCGGAAAGTGTCTCCCCCACCCGAGTTTGGAGGCGTCCGTGGTCACTGTGGTTTGGACTGGGGATAACGCAAAGGGGCGTCCTTTTGATATCTCCAGTGAAGTTAACCACCAAAGAAGAAATGTCCTGCAGACGTGACTGATCTTGATCGGAAATTCCATGGGCAGGTCTAGCCAAGACCACTGAACAGCCAGAGTCCATTGAAGAACCCGCATGTGAAGGCGTGCATAAGGGAGAATAGATATGGCGGCAGCCATGGAGCCCAGAGCTCGGAGAACCTCACTCGCCTTTGAAGACTTGGAGTTCGCTATCTGAGCTATGTGTCACCTGAGATGTAGAATCCTGTCTGGAGTTAGGAATACCTTCATCTGCAAAATGTCTAATCGTGCCCCAATGAAGTCTAGAACTTGTACTGGTTGCAAATGGGATTTGAGAACATTGACTGTAATTCCCAGTAGGTCTGCTAACCGAATGAAATAATCTCAGGCCAGACACAAGTGATGCTTGTTGGAAGAGCCAGTCGTCCAGGTATGGAAACACCTGAATACCCTGAAGCCTCAGGTGAGCTGCTACAACTGCCATTACCTTAGAGAACACCTTGGGGGCTGTGGTGAGACCAAAGGGTAGGGCTCTGAACTGAAAATGACTGGCTCCCAGCCGGAAGCGCAGAAACCTCCTGGAGCTTCTGTGTATTTTGATGTGGTAGTAAGCATCCTGAAGGTCTAACGAGCACATCCAGTCGCACTCTCGGAGATAAGGTAGAATGGACTGTAGGGTGACCATTCGGAATTTCTGTTTGGCTACCGACAGGTTTAATGTTGACAGGTCTAGAATGGGCCTGAGGTCCCCCGTCTTTTTTGGCACCAAAAAGAACCTTGAGTAGATGCCTAATCCGTACTGATCGGTGGGGGGACATTTTCGATGGCTCGTTTGAGAAGCAGCTTTGAAACCTCTATAGCTGCGGCCTCCCTGTAAGCGGGTGGAACATCCGGGAGGTGTTTTGTAATATCTGGAGGGGCAACTAAGGGAGTAGAGTAACTTCTGTATATTATCTGAAGAACCCAGCGATCTGTCATAATGGACTCCCATGCCGCTGTCTGTAAGGACAATCATCCCCTGACTGCCTCCAGAGTAGGACAGTCGGGCAACCCCAAAGGGCTGATGACCTGGTATATCAGAAAAGGGTTCCCTAGACCAGAAATTCCTGGGACCCCCTCTACCTCTGGGTCGGCATCGATCCTGCCCCACTCTGCCTCTGGGGGAAATAGCTGTCCTGAGAATCCCGGGAAAACTGAGATTTTCAGAACCATATCTTCTTCTGCCCTCTTTGATTCCTAGAGAAGGGCCGCTGAGGATTAAAGAAGCGGACTCCAACAGCAGACAAAGTCTTCCCGTCCTTTACGCTCTGGACAAGTGTGTCACGTACTCTCTTTCCAAAGAGGGAAGAACAGTCTTAGGGAGCATTGATAAATGATGCCTTGAAAGGGTCCGAGAAACTGACACAATCTGAGCCAGTCATGACGCCTCATGGCTATGCCTGTCCCAGCCACCCTAGCTGCTCCTTCCGTGGCATGGGAAAGTAGCTGCAGAGATGTGTTTGAGACTGACTTCAAAGTAGACATTTTCGACGAGAACAGCTGTCTGTCCTGCGGAGATAAAGACTCTGGGGGGGGGGGGGGGGCGACTCAGCGAATTCCGAAGCAAGGTCTCACCGAAGCCGAATCACATGTGCCAAATAATTCAGCTCATGGATAGAAAAAGTCACTGAGGGATATATGCGCATCCCAAACCTATCCACCGACCTGGACTCCTTGTCTGGAGGGTGGACTAAGGAACTCCCCTGTGCTAGTTCCTTCTTTCTGGCCGCTGCGACCAACATAGCATCAACTGGGGCTCCTTTCGACCAGGGTTGTCTGTCAGAAGGGGGAGATAAAACTTTGTCAAGGGCATTTGGGAATGGGCTCTATGGTGTCGGGCTCCTTCCATGCCCTCGTGATGATGAGGTCCACTAAGGGGTCTGCTGGTGGGGACACCCAGGAAGTAGATGGGCCCGTGCCAAACGCCTCCAGGAACACTGATTCATCCCCAGAAGGTTTTGGGGCTGACCAACCTCCCCTCTGGCGGAGGATCTCCATAATTTCTCCGAAGGAGACGTCTTCAGGAGGTGACCTGGGGGAACCTTCTCCTTCATCTAAGTCCGTGTCAGCAGTGAGGGACTTGGGGGGAGTCCAAGTGCCTCCTTTTGCACTTGCGCTTACGGTGACCCTTTTCAGTGGGACTTTCAGAAGGGGATCGGTGAGCCGCAGGGGTTTCCTTGGGGAAAATGACCTGGGGATCCTCTGGCACGGGCTGTCCCTGAGACTAGATGAAGGGAGTCGTCGCCAAATCCAGGGGTGCCTGGGTGGTATCCGAGGGGATGGGCTGGGCTCTCAATCCTTGGGAGAGAACCCTCTTCACCACTTCGAAGGCCGAGAGAGAAGTCCTCCCTCGATCTGAAGCGGGGACCGGAGCTGAAGACAGGGTAGCCTGAGGTCTGAGGGAACAGATCGGATCCGAAAAGGACGAAGAATCCGTTCCCCCGGGTCCAACTCCCTGTCTGCGGCTCTGAGAGTCACTCGGATCCGAACAAGTCGGATCCAAGGAGCTCAAGGTAACAGCTGGAGTCGAGGTTGGAGGAACTGTCGGCACCGAGCTTCCAGCTCTGAAAAACCTCAGATCCAAGAGCCCCGAAGCCGAAGCATGGATCGGGGAAGGAGAGATGAGGCGGAAAAGAGGCATGGAGGTCGCCCCTCCAGAGGGAGAGGGACCTGGCAAGACTCCCATCTGAATTTGGGTCTGAATAAATCTCCGCATCATCCAGTCCATATCCATGTCTGATAGGCTCGAGTAGACCTCAAAGAGGCCACCGACTCTGATCTGGCTGGTCTGCGTAGTGGTGGGGAGGGCCTCGGGTCCAAATGTTCCAACGGCTCCAGTCAGAAACGAGGAGACCGGAGCTGTGGAGAAACAGGCCTCATGGTCTTAGATGGTGGGTTGAGAAAGAGCTCCCTCTGTTTGGGGACCTCTTACGATGCTTGTTCTTTTTCTCCCTTTCTTCTATGCGCCTTTCCTTTTCCTTCTCTTTTTCTTTTTCCTTATCTTTGTCAGACTCACAGGTTCACAGATTAGTACTAGGCTAACTGCCCTTATGAGCCATTTTAAGCCTAGCCAATTATCTCTTGTGAGACTCAAACCCCACACCTTGTGTTTGTAAGGCAAACACCTTAACCATTAGGCCACCCTCCTAACCATCGCTGACTGAAGAGCTGTCCTTTGAAGACCCATCGCCAGACGAAGAGGGAGGTTGAGTCCCTGTCTGGGTGGAAGGTGGTACACTAGAGACCAAGGCCGAGGCAGAATCCAGCATGGCAGCAGGGAGAAGGCCTTTGCCAACTAGCTTGGCCTTACGATCCCTAAGGGCCCTAGGGTTGAAACCTGAACAGACAGCACATTGAGTGGACAAATGTGCCACTCCTAAGCATATCACACACAGAGTATGAGCTTCGGCCGGGGAAAGCTTATGGTCACACTCTGTACATTTTTTGGACACAGGCTTTGGCTGGTCAGCCATAGTCCTGCACTCCAAGTTACAAGCACTACCTTTCCAAAAAACCACACACACACAGGTAGGGGAAGAGCAGGCCTAACTACTACTCTATACAAAAAAACTTATTTTTTTTTTTTTTACACCAATGACCAAACACGATACTACAGAAGGGGAGGAAGGGAAATCACACCTAGATATCAGCAAAAAAAATTCTTACTTACTATCCCTGAGCTCAGAGCAAAGGAGACCACGATGCATACTACTGGCGCGGCAAATGAGATCTGAGAGAAGATAGGAGATGGTAGGGCATTATGGGTAAGGGGAGGAGCTCGGAGCTTGGAGCAGATGCTAGAAAAAAAAGTTGCCTGCTCGGATCCAATACGGATCCGTATACCCACAGGTTGCAGATAAAATTAAGTTAAGTTCTTCAGATCTCATATTTCCAACTTGGCTAGGTTCAGCTACTTAATCAAATTTGCATGACAATAGTCAGGGCCGGCCTTAGCTGAAATGGCGCCCTAGGCGAAGTAGTGCTCCAGTGCCCCTTACGCCCTACCCACAACATACTCACGAAACAACCCTATTTGAGCCACACCCACATGTAGGTCACTCTCCAAAAAAGCCACTTCAGTAATTTCCTTAACTCATTTAAACGCATAAGAAGAAAAAGATACCTTGTAATGTAGTTAAACTGCAACTACTTTTGTGTACTTATTTCCTACTTTAAATACCAGAACTGGATCATGGTCAAATAGGGGCCTAGGCAGGGTAACAGATTGCCCCCTTGAGCAACCCCTCTTACACCAACCCCTACCCTCTAGCAGCAGCCCCCTCCCCAGCCATCCCAGTGTTCCATTACTTGGCTATTTCTCACCAGTTATCACACACACTGTTCAAATCTATCAGTGTGCATACTGTTTTCTTATTTACTTCCACAATGTTTACAGATATTGAAATAAAATAACACAAACAAAGACAGCAATTTGCTAAACAAACAATACAGTCTTGCAATGAACACAGACTTAGCATGAGCAGTAAACTTCTCTGCCCTTGAAACTCATACTCATTGAAACGGCAAAACTCAGATTCATTAAAATTGCATGAAACCCCAGATTCATAGAAAATGCATCTGGCCAGTGGAGGATTAAGTTTACCTTTGGGCTGTTTTCAAAATAGGCTACTTGCACACACTTTTTAGGGCACTGAAAACACATATTTGTTCTTTGATTCACCTTCCTGACTCTATTAAATTATATTCCTTGTATAATACAGCACCACTTTTTAGAATGGGTTTTAAATTTGCAGTTTTAAACATTCTTTTAATAACCAATGAAACAAAATGTATGAATCAATAACTACCCATTTCAGAAAATGTCAACCATAAAAGGCCACTCAAAACTTCTGTAATTAACCTTTATTTTCAAATTATGGGTTTGCTTTGTAATAATGGATTCACATCTGTCCAAGGCAAGTTAGTTTTCCTGTTAATGATGTCCTATATTTGCCATGTGGGATAGATTTATCACTCAGAGACTCCCTATGCTGTGGAATAAAATCCCGGTCCATGTGAGGCAGAGCACCTCGCTGACTCTGTTCAAGAGAAATCTAGACCTGTGGATGGGAGATCGTAGGTTTACCCCGGGAATCATCTCTGGGTCACTGCTGGACAGAGGCACAACAAACTAATGGGCACAGTATTTTTTCATATAAGGGGTGGCGTAAGCCACAATAATTTGGGCTAGGCTTATAAATGCCTTAGGGCAGATAGCCTAGTATAAACCTATGAACCTATGAACCTATGTTAATCTTTTTTATCTTGGCAAAGAGTTAAATTTACCTACTATAAATAAAGCACCCTGCTAAATGTTAATAGTATAATAATCTGCTTACATTTTCCATGCACTTTACAATTCTAGAGTAATATTTGAAAATTGTAGCAGGGAGCCCCAATGAGGCCTTCAAATGTACCTATAACTTAAATATGTTGTGCTCTCATGTATTACAACAACCATGCCCCCAATTATATATGAGGAGAAGCTAGTAATGACATATAACCATTTCTAGCTAACTTGGTATTTTCCACAAGCAAAAGGTGCACTTCTTGAAAAAGTAATACATTAGTGGAACATTACTGTAATCAACTATATATCCTTGACTGTTTTACTTGGGAGATCATTCAGTGCATCATGTTGTTTATGTGATAGTAAAGCTGGGAAAATGTTGACCTAACAATGATTAATTGGGTGTATGCAATAGTAATCTATCTGTCTATCTATCGATCTATCTGTTTATCTATCTACCTATATATCTAGCTATCTAGCTATGTTTATCTGTCTGGGCATGGCATTGTATAATACTGAAGAATTTCAATATCAGCTTAAGTTTTAGTGAGATAAAGTTCACATCATAAAATGTCATTGACAAGATAATGTATACTACAAAGGTATTGTAGAGATGAAATAAAATAAAACATTAGAGAGACAATGAACTATAGATGAAAAATAAAAGATAATTTATGTATATGTATGTACATATATATATATATATATATATATATATATATATATATATATATATATATATATATAGAGAGAGAGAGAGATAGATAGAGAAGTAGATAGACACACAGACAGACACATGCAGGCACACACACACAAACACACACACACAAGAATGCAATATAGTAACTGCAATATGTCTACATAAGTACAGCCTGGAGATCTGGTGATAAGTTTATGTGGAGATAAGTAGAATTTTGGAGTTACATGATACTTGTTACAAAAATAAAGTAAAAAGTCAATAAATGCATAAGTAAAAGGTAAAAGACAGAATAAAATCCTTATTATAGCCTAAGCATAAATATTACAAGTGTAATTAGCATTTGTGATTATCCTTATTTAGCTCAAAACAAGTTACAACAAGCAAGAACACACAGACTCTTTAACATCAACAACAAAAAAAGGTGAGAGAGATAGAGAGAGTGGCACAATGACAGTACGCTGGTATTGCACTTCCAAGTCCCCTCACTTGTATTCCAGGAGCAACTCCCACCTCCCTGTCATACTCTTAGCAAAATAAATAAAACAATAAAATAAATAAAATATGTAGAATGCCAGTATGCTGGCACTGACTTCCCAGTTCTCACACTGTGTGCACCTAGCACCTACTGAGACCAGCCTGTTACTGCATTTCTCATCTTTTTGGGAAATGACTGTAAAATATCCCGCTGGCTGCAACAGAAAAATGTCCAGCACTAAAAGATACCCTGCAGTACTTATTTCCAGGAAGAGATTTTTGCTCAACCAGTAAGCTCTTAATAATAAAAACAAAATCTAATAACTCAACAGGTGACTCACTGTACTCTTAATTATGTATCTAAACTATGGAACACCATCCCAACATACCTAAAACAGACCATGAAGTTTTCCAGCTTCAAGCCCTTACTAAAACACCTAAACCAAACATGGTCATACACATGCGCCTCACCTAGGTAACTTTGTCTTAATTTGTATGATTGAACACCCTAACCCTTTATTACCTATATCCTTTTCTATATAGCAACCCTTTCTACCACTCTTCCTACTTAACATTAAAATCAAAAATGGCCAACGGATAGGTGTTCATCCACCAAGCTCCAAAGTGGTAGCCTTCATTGTAGGTACATGAGAATGGGCACTTGCATAAGAAAGGTGTAATGGTTCCTGCACTGACATGGTGGCATAGGTAACTCAGCAGAAGGGTTATATCTGTATAGCAAAAAAAAACTTGATGGAACATGGATTATGGCCTCAGTGATCTGAAAACAACTGCCAGCCAGCAGAGATCAGATAAGCAAGTAGATCACAGAGGGCTGGTGGCTGATATATATTTATTTATTTATATATATATATGTGTATATATATATATATATATATATATATATATATATATATATAGATATAGATATATATATAGATATATAGATATATATATGTGTGTGTGTGTGCGCGCGTGTGTACATGTATAACTATATATATATATATATATATATATATATATATATAATATATAAATAAAATATCAGACTTTAAGTGGTTGCCCCATCTACTTCTGCCGTTTTCAAGTCATAGAACAGCAATTTAATATGAAAAGTAAGAGAAATTGTAGCTCCAGAGACAGCAAAAGGCAATACAAAGGAGGACTATGAATAAAATGTATCACATAGTGTGAAAGGTACCATGATAGGGGAAACACCACACATAAATTTAATGTCCTTCAAAGGATTTTTACTCCATATGTTTTCTAACCTAATCGTAGGCTTCATCAAATGCATGGTACACTGCATTATAAAACTATAGCATTCCATGTTGCCATTTTCATTCTGATATGATATCCATTTTCAAGAGATTCACTGAAGTCAACAATTAGGAAATATATTTTAATGGCTTGCAACTCCCTTTTGAGTGCCATGTACCATTAGCAGTTAGGAAATTATTCTATTTATCACAACTGATATCTGAGGGTATTTCACCCAAATGAAAAGAAGTTACTGTTCCACTGTACTGTAGCCTAATTAGACCAATTATAAAGTACAATACCACCCTCTGTATGCCCCTGTCCTGACACTTCACACAGCTAGAAAGGGCTCAGTGTGTATCATAAACAAAAAGATCACTGGCTAAAGACCCTTAGCTACCATGACAGGTTTAAAGCCCATTATTTGTTATAAGTTTCTAAAAGAGTCTTATGTTTAGATCAAGGTCTTACATTCTGTACGATGAATTATCCACTTCTCTTTGTTGTCTTGCAGCTAAGCAACATACACAGCTTCACTAACACTCAAACTAAGAATTGAAATCTTCACCAACCTGTAAGTAAAACATACTGGAGCTATAGATATATTACCCAAAGTTTACACCATCTCTAGAAATAAACTACCCTTATATGTTACCCAGAGAGACACCCTCATCTCCTTCATGACTAACCTGGATGATTGGACGAACAACCACAAATTCATCACCAAATGCGCCTGCTCTGCCTTTATAAAGCAGGCGGTACATTAAAAGCATGTAGCTGCAAAGTACAAAAGCTTTTGTGACTTACTTGCCTAGTAATTGCTGTCTTCCTATTAAGCAATATGTATGTAAAAAGATAATGCAGAAACATTATCACTGTGGAAATGTCTGCTTTTTCTATATCTAGTGCCATTTTGCCAGTATGGGAAATGGAATCATGGAAACATCTGGCAGTGAAAATGAAATGCAGCAATAGAAACTGCTCACCATAAACTTAAAATTGATGTCTAGGTGAAACACTATGAAACTGTAAAAGACATATAAATGTACATCTTGATATATACAGTAACAATGCAGCAGCGATCAGCTACTCAAACCATTGCCTGGCTGTGTCTGTGTAATGCTGTCATGACAACACCTGTTGGTCAAGCCAGAGCAGCAAAGACTTGCGAGTGTATTAATTCTTGCAAAATTTAAGTCTAAAGCATTGTTATTAACAAGTTAATGCTCCAGACTTACCAATTTGCACTAAAATAACAGTTATTCATCAGCTGATGCTAAGAATGTAACGTCTGGTCTGTGGAAGAAGTTAGTTAACGTGATTGCGTAATACTTGCGGTTGCGGTAACGGCAACTCACTAAAACAATGTTTTCATGTTAAAATCACATATATATCCAATATCCATATTTTTGCGTAACAATCTTCATTTCAGTACTTACCATGCTCCCCTTAAACATTTTTTCTGGTAAATAAATTTGGATTAAACAAATTAAATTATGCCTGATAGCAGAGTTTCAAAGTAAATTGACACTGTGGGTGGGAATAAACATGACGTAATTAAAGTGGGTGTTAATTTTCAACACTGGGATTGTCCCTTTAACCTCTCTCTTCACTGAACTAATTTAAGTTCTGCGCGTGATGGTAGTTTTTTTTTTTTTTTTTACTTGTTGAAGTGGGAGGGCGCATCACCCTTCCCTTCGCCCTATGGTTTTGTTATTTTGTGATCTTCTCGGCGCCCTTCACTCAGAGACAGGGCGCCAAGAAGATCGCAAAATAACAAAAATATATTAATTAAAATAAATATATATATAAAATTCCGCCCTTTATGAGGCCGGTTGTATGGTGCCCTAGGCAGTCGCCTAGTTCGCCTATGCCTAAGACCGGCTGTGACAATAGTCAAACAAATCACAGCCTTGTGTTCCACTAAACCACTTCCTTCATACTTTTCTTCACTCCTTACTTTTGACTAGCACTTTCTCAGGCTTTTGGGGGTTAAAAAAAAACACCACACACACAAACACACAAATATCATTCCACAGTTTAGGCCAATATTATCAATTTCTTAAAATGTGTACAGTAATATATTTAATTTGGATTGCTTTCTGGATGTTCATATAGTTATTTTTGCATAGTAATTCTGTTATAACATAACCTGAACCATTTTATGTAATGCCAAGCTGAACAATGAAAGGGTCTGTTTCTTAACAACCCCCGCCCAAGCCTCTTATGTGACCTACTAATTTCTGTTATGATTGCTTTATGCAGCTTGTCTTAGTTGTACACTTGCAAGCATATTGATCATCCGCTCAGCAACAGACTCCAGTAGAAACCTTCCAAATCAGAAACTGTTCAGAATAGCAGTACTACTAATTTAGTAAGCTCACAAAATAAGATTACATGAATTGCCTTCCCTTTTATGAAACAAAGTTATTAAGTGCAATAAATGTCATTATTTGTTCATGAGACTGCAACACCTTATTTGAAAATCATTATGGATTGTACTATGTCAGAGCAAACGTGTAAGCCAAAAGTAGGGACACTTGTGTGGAATCACAATGTATACATATACATAAATCTACAAGTCACAGCAATTTTTTGAACTCTCTCTAAACACATTCCATGTCTTGTGCTGTTTTAACGAACTACCTTATCTCTAAGCTTTGTATAAACTGTTGTATTCATTTTTGTATTTTTAAATTTATTTATGTTCATACTTTCCATATTTTTTATTATGTGTTCTTTGTATAACACAGACCTTTTCTCCCCGGGTCTCCAGCTCAGTCGGACACTCTCGGTCAAAAAAAAAAAAAAAAAAAAAAAAAATATATATATATATATATATATATATATATATATATACACATTTAAATAAACAGACTTCCCAAACATACATGTGTAGAACAAATATTTATATGGAAATATAGATATGGAGCTCACATAATATGTGTATGTACACACATACAAACACCTCGTCAGCTAGTAAGCTACTGAATACTTTATTGCATTCAAAGGGACTTCATTGTCAAATGTAATGAAACAGTTTTCTTTCTCAAGTGTTTATGTATTAAATTATCTCTCCCCGCATTATTTGCCCCTCCTTTCTCATAATCCCTTCCTCGCCCTCTTCTTCACACCCGATTTCTTTTTCCCCAGTGGCTTGTACATCTTGTACATATAGGTTCATAGGTTCATAGGTTCATACTAGGCTATCTGCCCAAGGGCATTTATAAGCCTAGCCCATAGTTATGTGGCTTTCGCCACCCCTTTAGTTTGAATAAAAACTATGCCTATCATTTTGCTGTGCCTCTGTCAAGCAGTGACGCTGAAGTAATCCCTGGGGTATATCTGCAATCTCCCATCCATTGGTCAAGATTCCTCTTGAACAAGACCAGAGAGGTGCTCTGCCTCACATGTACCGGGATTTTGTTCCACAGCATAGGGAGTCTCTGGGTGATGAATCTGTCCCTCCAGCACGTTCTATTTATAACCGTGTCAAGGTTTAAGTCTCCCGCCCTTGTGGTTCTGAGGGATCTAGATTTTTTCAGGTGAAGCATATTCATCAAATCTGGGTTTGACATGGCCTTATATGTCAGGCACAGGTCACCTCTGAGCAAGCGGTATGAGACTGAATAGAGCTGGAGTTCTTTCAGTCGGGCAGCATAAGACATATTTTTGAGACCCTTTATCCTTTTGGTGAGGAACTTTTGGGGCCTTACT